>NC_081412.1:228778762-229058486 GCF_030272615.1 Cryptomeria japonica
TCCTCTTCAAGATCTCCATTTAGAAATGCACACTAAACATCCATCTGATAAAACTTGTAGTTCTTATGTGCAACATAAGAAATAAATAATCTCACAGTTTCAATCCTAGCTACCATAGCAAAGGTTTCATCATAATCAATTCCTTCCTTCTGAGAATATCCTTACAAACCAACCTAGCTTTATTTCTCATAACTTGTCCATCTTCATTCAATTTATTCCTAAAAACCCATTTATTTCCAATAACAATCTTATTTTTAGGTTAGGAAGGTAAAGTTCATGTGTTATTCTTTTCTATTTGATCTAATTCTTCTTCCATAGCTTTCATCCAATATTCGTATTTGTATGCTTCAATTACTGATGCCAATTCAACTTGAGAAATTAAACATACCTCACTAGTTGCTAACCTTCTTCTTGTCATTACTCATTTATTCTTGTGTCCAATGATCTAATATTCTGAATGACTCAGCCTTACATACCTAGGAGTCTTTTGATTTTTTGTTTCCTTTCTCTGATCTTCAGTTACTGTTGAATTTTTTGATACTCTCGGGGTAACTGGTTCAACATTATGTTCTAGTGTAGGTGCTACCGATTCAATTATGATCATTTAGATTGTTGGTTCTCTCTCATAAGTTCTGAATTGACCTCTCTACTGCTCATCCACCTTGATATTAGTTCTCTCCATAATTCTCTGCAATCATTTGTTATAACATCTATATACCTTTCTTTCATTAGAATAAGCAAGAAATATTTATTCATCATATCTAGGATCAAATTTTCCAATGTAATCATCTCTTTTGGTATAGAGTTTACTACCAGAGATTCTGAAATACTTAATTATATGCGTATGACTAAACCATAACTCATAAGGGTCTTACCAGTGTCTCGTTTGATATTAAATTTGTTGAATGTGTATATTGTCATGCTCACAGCTTCTCTCTAATAGATATGAGTTAGATTAGCTCCCATCATCATAGTTCTAGCCACATCCAAGATAGTTTTGTTCTTTCTTTCCACAACTACATTCTACTGAGGTGCCTGGGGTGCAAACAACTATCTTCTTATCCCATGCTTCTCACAATAATTATTAAATTTACCAGATGTGAATTTTCCACCCTGATCTGACCTTAAGCATTTAATCTTCAATCCTATCTATATCTCAACCTTAGCTTTAAAGATAATATAAAAATTAAGGCAAGTGAAAGATAATATAAAGAAATGGAACAAGGAAGTTTTGGGGGATCTTTTTGTTGCCAAGTCCAAAACCTACTAAAAGAAATACATGATAAAATCCAAACTAGCAGATATAATGAAGTGTCTATCAGAGAGGAAAATGAAGTGCTTGTTAAGTATCATAAGAGAAGAAGAATTTTGTAAGCAGTGGTCTAGATCTCTTTGGCTTAAAGTTGGAGACATAAATACCAAGTTTTTCCATATGACTGCTATGAAACATAAGGTTGCTAATAGGATCTCTAAATTGAGAATTGGTGGAACTAAAACAAGGATGATGAGATTAGGAATGAAGTCAAGAATTGTTTCAAATCTCTTCTCTCAGTGGACATTGGTTTGGATGATCCTTCTCAGAGGGCCCTCTTAGAGACCATTCCTACCATCATTAATGATGTTCAGAACAAGGCTTTGGTGGCCATTCCCTCTGCGGAGGAAGTTAAGAAAGCGGTTTTCTCCTTTGATGGAAATAAAGCTCCAGGTCCGAATGGGTTCCCAATGTTCTTCTTTCAATCATTTTGAAACATTCTCAAAGATGATGTGGTTAAAGGAGTACAAGAATTTTTTGGGGCTAGGATTATCTTAAAGGAACTCAATGCTATTTTTTTGGTTATGATTCCCAAGTGTCCTGGGGATGATTCAATGGATCAGTTTTGACCGATAAGTTTACGCAATTCTTTCTATAAAATTATCTCGAATGTGGTTACTAGCAGACTTCTTATGATTCTTCCTTCTATAATATCACCCCAACAGAGTGGCTTTGTTCCTGGTAGACAAATCCTTGACTCTATCATCACTATTCATGAAAACATACACTCGTTGGTGGAGTTGAAGAAACAAGGCTTCCTGATGAAGTTGGACTTGTCTAAAGCCTATGATCGTGTGGAATGAGGCTTCTTGGGTAAGGTGCTTGGTGATTTCTACTTCTGTGATAAGTTTATTCAGATGATTGACCAACTTATCTCGACTCCATCTTTCTCTATCATTGTGAACGGTGTGCCTTCCCCCTTCTTCAAAACTTCTAGGGGCATCGGGCAGGGGGATCCCATCTCCCCTATTCTCTTCATTATTATGGTTGAATGTCTGGGTAGGTTTATTAGAAAATTTGTTTCTCAGGGTCTTCTATTGGGAGTCTCTCCCTCTTCTTGTTTCAAAGCCTGTTACCACTAGCAATTTGTTGATGATACCAACTTAATGGGCACTTCATCGATCAAAGAAGCTTCTACTATGAAGAACCTTCTCAATATTTATAATTCTTCTTCGGGTCAAGCGATTAATTGCGAGAAAAACTTTGTTTTCTTCTTCAACACCCTGAAGGAAAAACATAATAGGATGGCTCAGATCCTTGGTTGCCAAATTGGAAAGCCCCCATCATTTTACCTAGGTTTTCCTTTGGGCACAAAACGTATGGAATTTTTTTGGAATAGTCTTGTGGATAGATTCAGTAGGAAGCTAGCTGGTTGGAAAGGGACCTTTTTTAGTGAAGCTGGTAAAATCCATCTTTTAAAATCTTCTCTCGAGAGTCTTCTAGTTTATGCTTTAAGCCTTTTCAAAATTCCTAGAAAATTTGCTAATGCTATTGAGAAAATTTAGAAATTTTTCCTCTGGTCCGGGGTTGAGGAAAAGAAGAGAGTTGCCCTCATTGCCTAGGAGAATGTCTCCAAAACCAAAAAGGTGGGGGATCTCGGATTGAGAAATATTAGAACCCTAAACAAGATCCTTGTGGCCAAACAAATCTGGAGAATCTATCAGGGAAACGGTGACTGGAATGAAATTTGGAAGGCTAAATACTTACGTGTGGTCCCTACCATGGAAGACTTTCTTGCCTCTGATCAGATACAGAGTGACTCTACTATTTGGAATGGTGTTATATATGTTAAAATTATTGTTAGTTTGGGAAACATTTGGGCCATTGGTAATGGCAAGAAGGTGGATTTCTGGGATGACTCCTAGATTGGAGCAGCTCCTCTCAATGATAATCATGTTTCTCAGGTGATCATCTAGACCTGCAAGGATCAATTCAGTGTTAAAGTTGTAGACTACTAGAGAGATCAAAAGTGGGTGGACCTTAGCTCTATTGATCCTAACCTAAAGTAGGTAAGCTTAGTGATCAACCATGCAATTATTAATCCTAGAAGGGAGGACCACCTAGTGTGGAGCGGTACCTCTTTAGGGATTATTCTGTGGCATCTGTTGTCCTTATGTTGGCTCAGTCTCAAGATCCTAACCTCTGTTGGGATAAGGCCTGGCATTTAGGTTTGACTCTTAAAATTAATATTTGTTTATGGATTCTTTTACAAAATAAAATACTAACCACTGATAACTTGAGAAAGAGGGGATTCTGCATCCCCAACAAATGCTATCTTTGTCTCAATGATGAGGAATCTATGAACCATATTTTTATACACTGTCCTTTTGTCCAACCTATCTGGGCTATATTTTTCCAGCATTGGGGTTTGAATTGGGTTTTCACAGAGGAGATTCAAGATTTTTTCTAGAGTTGGTATTGCAATACAAACAATTCGACCATAAGAAACTTATGGAAGTTTTCCTTTCCACATATCCTTTGGGGTATCTAGAAAGAAAGGAACAATAGAATCTTCAGGGATGATATTAACCCCTCCAAGGTGGTTTGGGCTAAGATAAAATACAATTTTGTTGAGAATGTGATGGCTAGGGGAGATCATTACTACAATAGTAAGGAGGATTTTGATGTTCTAAATAGATGGAACATCACAGTCTACATGGACATCAATACCAACCAACTAAAAAGAAGTATGTGTTTATGGTATTTTCCTCCTAATGATTTTTTTAAGGCTAACTTTGATGGGGATGCTAAAGGGAAACCAGGGCCTACTGGTTGTGGTGGAGTTATCCAGAATTGGGTTGGCTTTTGCATTAAGGTGGTGGCCTTCCCCTTGGGGAACCAGACTAATCATTTGGCTGAAGTATTGGGCATCCTCCAAGCTATCAAATTGGCACACAATCTGGGAATGAAATTATTATGGCTGGAAGGGGATTCTAAAAACATTATAAATTGCCTCCTTGGGAAGTACCAACCATCGTGGACTATTAAAAATAGTATTGATTCAGCCAGGGAAATAATAGAGGGTTTTGATCAATGCTACATTTCTCATGATTATAGAGAGGCCAACAGGAGTGTTGATTGGGCCACCAATGAGGCAGTATAGAGCAAGAAACTCAAGATTTGGAATGGCGATGGGGAGCTCCCTCGAGGGGCATGTGACATTTTAAATTATGAAAGATATCATGGTAAGCAAGGCATGATTTGGTGTCATTTCCCGAGATGATAGGGGTGGTCATGGCATCATGAAACAATATTGTATGCAGCCAAGAAGGAGGTGCATTAGTAATCTCCAGACTAGCTCGCATGCTTTGTTGGTGCTTTTTTCCTTTTGGAGTGAAAGCCTTAGAAATATCCATTAGCTTCTAGCGACTTCTTCCCTACTAATTAGAAAGTCCACATCAAAGAGTGGTATTTGTAGGAAAATATAATTGACAAAAATCGATAAGAAAATGGGAGGAAATCGCAAACGAACGGAGGCAACCAAAATTGATAAATGGTGAGACCGTCCCCGGGTCTAGGCTGTGCTGCAAGCAGCAAAATGACTGATTATATGGAGAGAATTCAAGAAAGACGGTCGGAAATCAAAAGGATTTTCAAGAAGGGATGGAATAAGGGCACCCTAACCATTGGCAATAGGAAGTTAAAGGTGAATGAGACCATGATTGCTGAGGCTATGGGTCTACCTATGGACGATATCAAATTCTATAGGGATAGGAAGCTATCACATGCTATAATGAAGAAATTCCCTAAGGATGAGGAGAAGAAAGCCAAGATGGTGAGGAGAAGTCACACCTACTACTCCCCTAAGGTAATTAAGATGATCTGGCGATGAGTTTTGTTTGCAATTATTGAATTTATTACTATAGATGGTAGATTTTCTAGGGTTTACAGCTATCATTTTGTTATTCTCAACCAATTTTGGTATAAGGATAAAATTTCCATCCCCTATTACTTGTTTTATTCCCTAAATATTTGGATAAAAGACTCTATCTCCAATCCTCCTATGCATGAGAGTCTAATGGTGGTTTTGTACAACCAAATCAAGAATATCATGGATCAACTGAATATTGCAGAGGTTTCTAAGTTGGATGAGGAATTAGATGATTATGATGATGATGATGATGATGATGGTGATGGTTACGACACTGAGGCTGATGTTGAGGATGACCCCCATATCACTGGGTCGAGCAAGAGAAGAATAAAAATAGGGCAAGAGGAATAGGGTAAAGGGTCATCCAAAAGGAAGAAGGGAGAGGATGATGAAAGCTTGTATGAGAAGGAAGATGAGACTAAAGATGATATGGAGACTAAAAATGAGGAGGTCCAAATCCTCTCTAGCTAGAAGCATAAGGGGAAAAATCTCAGAAATGAGGATGTGGGAGCTAAGAGTCATTCATCCTTCTCTATTGGTTCTGAGGATAAGGGCCTGGATGGGGAAGACACCTCCATGAAGGAAGCTAAGAGTGCATATTTGAAGGAGGTGAGACTAGAGGTGAACTTGGTTCATGCGGGAGACAAGGCCTAGGATGGCTCCCATTTGGATACTGACCTATGTTACAAAAATGGCACGGATAGCTTCAACAAGGTTTTCCTCTAGGTTTGGAAGGAAATAACAAGTAGAAAAGCTAAACAAACCCAGGAAGCCAACAAAATTGAAACTTGGAAGTGTATACACCTAAAAATGGTCTGAAGATAATTAATTAAATAAGAAATTATTTAATTAATCCCCCTCCCCAATTTAATTAAATTCACTGAGCAATTTGATTAAATTTCCCTTTTCATCTACTTATTAATAGATCTAAGGATTTATTAAATAGGTTCATTTCACACCTTTAATTAATTAATTCAAATTAATTAATTCTCTCCATCCAAAATCATTTCTTCTAAATCCATTAATTAATTAAAACAAATCAAATCAATGAGTTGTTGAGATTAATTAGCCTTTTCCCATTATTTGAATTTTTAAATTCAAATTTTCCTAACTTCTACCACTCCTAAACCTAACCCATTCTACCTACCACCATGTCCCCTTTCATCCAACATCTTCTAGAACCTTTGTGACACTTGTCACTAAGTATCTCCTTCCATCCAACATCTTCTAGTAAAGACTCTTGACAATTGTCACCATAGAGATGACAGATGTTCCCTTTAATCTAACCCCCTTTGCCATCCTCCTTCAATTTAACCATTGATATCTTCAGATCAATCTTGAACGTTGATTCTTGCCACATCACCCTTAGCCTTGGAAAATGCTATAAATAGACCTCATTTTGGAGTAATATGGGTCCCAATTTCATGTACCAATTTCATATCAATCTTGCATATCATTCAATCCATCTCATTCTTAGCTCAAGCATTGTTACTATAGGCATCTAGCTTCTAGTTTATCATCTTAGCAATGTTATCATGCTCATTTTAGCTTAAATCTTAGCTTAATTTTCTTATCATGTAGCTTAAATCATGCTATTCTAGCTAGATCATGCATTTGCATCATTCAAAACCTCCATCTAAGTGTAGTCAAGTCACTGGAATTTGCATAGCAAGATCTGAGAGCATTTTTCATACTCGCATTTACTAGGAGGCAATAAGTCGATTAGTTATGGTTTTGTCTTTCATTGTTTCAATTTACTACCATTGCTTGTAATCATTTATTGAGTGCATTATGGTTGCAGGTACAGGTACAATTCACAAAGCACGACATTTTGGCACCCACCGTAGGGCAGAAATCATCATTTTCAGCCTCTCAAGCTTCAACAAACATCTATCTCTGCCAGACCTGAATCAAATATTCGTACGAGTTGATTTTCCAACTCATACGAACTACCTTTTAATCTTGGACGAAACTTCATCCTGACTCGTACGAGTCCATTTTCCTTGTCGTATCAGGTATAAATTCATGTTGTACGAGTTAATTTCCTAATAAATCCTGTGTCGTACAAGTTGATTTTCACTTTCATACTACAGCTAATTCTATTTCTTATGAATTTCTACTTATTAAATCCTATGTCGTACAAGTTGATGCTCTGCAAAAAGGATTAGAAAATTTGTTTGATGGCAACACACACAAGAGCACAAGAAACAAATGTTAGTGTTAGCAACAAAAGATTATCCTAAATAGGCATATCAAGAGAGATATTAAGCATGAAATAGAAAGCATATAAACATAGAATAAAATAGCTAATCAAGATGCTCATAGTTGCTCCTCCCTTGTTCCTCTCCTCTCCAAGTCCCAAATGAGTGTAGCTCTTAGCTTTTAGCACTAGCCATGGATGCCATATGGAGATTCAAGATGGTTGAATATGATAAGCAAATACTATGCAAGAGTAGATAGTGATGCTATGAAAAAGCTCTATGCTAATGCCAGTATAACAACAATACTCTAAATGTTTTTTTTTGCTTGAGGAGAAGGGTTCTATTTATAGAAGAAATGGCGAAATGAAGGGTTAAGATTGAATGGTTTAATCAAGGGCCAAGTTTGAAAGTTGGGGATCCATGTGCACAATTGGCACCAATAAAATGGTGACAAGTGTCAACATAGGATTGGGTTGAGAGAAGAGGTTGGAGGCATTAAAGGCCTGAGAAGACCTCATGGTTATCTAGAGGCTAAGGGTCAAGTCCAAATTAAGATTACCCACTGGATTAAGAGTTAATCCAAGGATAAACCTTTGTACAAATGTTTAAGAGATAATCATGGTCAAAGCATTAATGGCCTGATGAGACCTTTGGGTTGGGTAGAGGTTGAGTCAAAACAAATGTTTTAACCATGTGGGAGGGTTTGAGGTAACCATTAATGGTTATTGGAGACTTTGGGGATTAAGTGGTTGAAGGTTGAAAGCCTTCAATGGTTATCAAAGACTTTGATCCATTTAGTGGTTGAAGGTTGAAAGCCTTTAATGGTTATCAAAGACTTTGAGGGTTTGAGAAGTGACTTCCCTTTTGCTTAGGAATGTGACAAAGTTTAGAGAAAGGGTTAGGTTATTTAGAAGTGATTAGAAAATTCTAGAAGGGGTTTAGGCATGCAAGTGGATTTTGTAGGAAAATGCAAGTGGGAGAAATTTTGGTATTTTCAATTAAAATAAAATCATTTATTTCAATTAAATGGTGTAATTTGCATTTGGATAAATATTCAAATAAATATTAATTTATTTAAATGAGAAAAATGAAGATAAAGCATTAAAATGCTTGAAGACTTTGAGGGAAACCATTAAAGGCTTGAAGACTTTAAGGAAAACCATTAAAGTCTTAAGAAGACTATAGAAGGAAGCCATCAAGTTTGAAGACTTTAAAGCCATCAAGTTTGAATACTTTAAGGGAAACCATTAAAGGTTTCAAGTGGGTGAGGATAAATAGGATTTTAAATAAATAATTTATTTAAAATAGTTGTGCAACTTGCTTTTGTAGGAAAATACAAGTGGGTGGAGGATAAAGGTGATTTAAATAAATTATTTATTTAAAATAATTGTGCAACTTGCTTTTGTAGGAAAATGCAAGTGGGTAGAGGATAAAGGTGATTTAAATAAATGTTAATTTATTTAAATGTGAGAGGTGGGATTTTGGGGGATTTAAATAAATATTAATTTATTTAAATGTGAGAGAATATTTAATTAAATAAATATGATTTATTTATTTAATTAATGGTCTGAATTTGGTTAAGTGAATTAAATCAAATAAATTGAATAATTTATTTAATTAATAGGAGAAGAGGGTTAAGATGAATTAATTAAATATTAATTTAATTAATTATTAATTGATGGTTAAATAATCAAATAAATACTAAGTATTCATTTAATTAAGTGGACACATTTATGTGACTACACAAGTCTATTTTTATTACCGTATGATATCTAAATTTCTTTCGTACTAACTGGAAAAACATGTCGTACGAGTCTCTGGTTCTGTGATTTTTTGATAAACTGCAAATTTAAATTTTCAAGTTTGTCTATACGTTGGTAATCTGCATTTTTGAAGGCCTTCTCATCATTTTTAGCCCTTTATCTTTAAAATATCATCTGCAGCTCTTGGAGACCTTTCCAACGAGTTAAACAGCTCGTAATTTTGAGTCCTGGGCAGAAAGTTATGCCTTTTTGAAGTTAGGATAAAATTTCATATAGTTTTTTTGAAAATTTCATAGTTCAGATCACTAATGCTAATCTTGTTTTGTTTATGAGATTTTTGCAGCCTAACTCTTTTCTGCAGGATGCTTGTCAAAGATACGCTTGTCAAAGATATAATTCAAAACACAATCATGACTACTAATGGATCTATTTTGCAGGTTGCCTAAGGATTCAACAAAAACTTGGTGTATTCTTTAAGATTGTTAGGCACACTTCAATTTGGGCTTAAAGAAATGAACAACCATGTATTTCATGTCTTTGATGATAGGTGAGTATGCTCTCACCTTTCTTAGGTGATCAAAAAGCTAGACTCATCATTTTCCTTTCATTAGTGCATCTCTTTAGCAGGCCTGCCCTCCCAAGGAGTTATTAACTCTTAGCCCTTAAGGCCGGTGAGAGGGGAACGACCTAAGTGGGAACGGCTAATGCCAAGTAATCCAACCCACTATAAAATAAATGTGTTTTTGATGAAAATCAAAGCAACGGTAGTGCTTGGGAATAGCTCTCCTCCATACCTTTGGGTATATCAAACCTTGGTTTTCAAGGCTGGGAGACCTCTTAATTGATTTTATACCCCAACGCACCGAACGGATCCCTTACTAGTGTCAGTTAAAATAGAAGCTACCCGATTCACCTCCGAAAGGGTGATAATCTTTGTACAAGAGAGATAGTAACTCTCCCAAGACACTTGCCATATCGTGCCCCCATTAGTGTTTGGAGTCGGATAATACAGCATTGAGAATCCATTGCGTGAGACTCAGTGGTCATATTCTAATTAGCTATTGGGTGTGTACCTAAGTCAGCAAGCAAAGGTTTTCATTCTCAGCCAACTTCCTTAGGGTTTAGCTTGATTGGAGTCATTTATCACATCATGTGTTTGTTGTGTATTCATCCCTAAATGAGAAAATCAGACACCTAAAAAACTGGAAAACATCAGCAAAACATCATCAAAATTCAAAAATCAAAATCAGCAAAACAAACACTTTTTATCACTCTCTACAACCTGTCATATGAGCTTTAATTCTTTGTAGCATGAGTCATAATCTCTATCAGACGAGTTAACTTGCATAAAATCTTGTGTCGTACTATCTGCTATCCTATGTCGTATGAGTCATTTGTTTTGTCGTATGGTTCATAAAAGTGTGTCGTACGAGCCTCTACTCTTTACATGAAAAACTTTGTTCTGTCATATGGCTCTATATCTTGTGTTGTCCTAAGATGAATCTTATGTCATACGGAACTCTGCATCTATCAGTCCAGAGTTGTGTCCTACCTATTTCAGATTTATCATTTCTGCCTAATCAATTTGCAGTAAGCATAAACACCTGTTATCTATCAATCCATGCTTAGATTGGTTTCACTTGGTCAAGTATCATCCGTCAAAATCAGACTTTAGAAAATATACACCTCAAGATTTTAAAGTGCTTACCCCCAACAAGTTCAAAATCTAAACATCTCAAAGTGCATTATCACCCTCTTTGATAAACTAATCACTCAAACATAGTTTCTCATTAGGATCAATCATCATTTATCATGAAGCTGGAATGTTTGGTCAGGATAACCTTGTCCCACATCGTAGGATATATCGTTCCTATTGGACTTGGTTCTTATCAAATCATCACCATTCCACTCCTAAATCGAATATCAAAAAACTTACAAACTTTTAAACACTTGAATTCTCTTTTCATGTCATATCACTCTATTGCCTTGAAATTGACTATTGAACACTTACTCAAAACAACCTTTTGGACAATCAAATCCTAGCACAATATCAAACACAATGCCCATTTTGATTAGAATGTAGAGACATAAGATCGCTAAAACATTTGAAATAGCTGAAAATCATATCAACGTGACATACCAAAGAAAAAAACAAGAAGAAAACATGACAAACCAACATATCAGAGTGATCAAACAAGTTCAAAATCAAAATCTAACTATGTTAAAACCTCACAAGGATTCAAATACATCTCAAAAGAAAAGTGGCTCTTTTATATACCTCTTAAAAAGATCCCTAAGGATTTGGCTAAAGAAGATCAAAATCGTGCACCCATGTCTAACAATGATCCATCCACCCATGAGCAAATTGACTCTCCAAACACATCTATTCCCACACCTCCTGAAAGCTTGCAAGAACCTTCCATAGCAACCTCACCAAACAATGTACCCATCAAACCTATTTCAGAGGATCCTATTCAAAGCTTATCTCCTTCATATCCAAGCATTAATTCATTGCAACATCCCCATAGCGCTTCCTTGCAAATTGAAGTCCTTATTCATAGAATGCTTGTTAAACATGTCTTGATAGATGGGGGAGTTGGCTTGAACATTTGCTCTTTGAGTCTTGTCCGTGCTCTAGGCTATTCAGAAGATGCAGTTGATCCCCAGAAAAAGATAAGTATCAAAGCACATAATAAAGAAGAACATTCATCTAAAGGAATGGTGATATTACCCATCATAATGGGACCTTTGCAGAAGGACATAGCATGCCAAGTTCTAGACTTGGACTTACCATACAATATACTCTTGGGGAGACCATGGATACATGACATGCAGGCTATTACATCAACATATCATCAATGTGTCAAATTTCCCTACAAGGGATAGGAAATCACAATATCAACAGACTCCAATCCATTTCAGTATGGTAATAATCTGAAATCAACTCAAGAGGTCATTATTTCACATAACAAAGAGGTAGCAACTTCAAGCACACAATCCAAGGAACAATCATTTGCATCATTTTTGTCAAACATGGAAGAACAAATGCAACTAAAGGATCAAGGAACTAGAGAATATTTGCTATCATGGAAAAACAAACAAGAGCAACTTCAAATTGAGAGGGATGAAGAAGCAGATATAGTAGTCAATTTAGTTCACATGTATGCAGAACAAACATTAGGAACTAGCCTACTTGAATCAGAATCACATGCGACTGACATGGACTTAACCAAGGACGATCAGGATTTTCTTATACAAGGTCATTCTGATGAGAGTATCGTTCTAGGCATGGAAATACATACTAAAAGCTCTTACATCTCTATCATGACCCCCAATATCTTTGACATAATCCAACCAAAAGATCCTTTATCCTTAAGCTATCCTGAACCTATGGACTGGGAAAATGAAGGACATACTGACATTGATACCTTACCTAACGACCATGCCATATCCTTATATCTTGATGAAATCAAACCCACAACAACTTTCACTAGGGATTCCGCTAACGTATCTTCAAGTCAAGTGGGTGTTAAATCTCCCAGTTGCAAAAATGAAAATCAAGAAAACAATATCAGGTCCAATGCTAAAAACCATTTATTGGCAACATTAGACCAAGAAAAAGTAAAAATAAAGGATGCATCTAATGGTGAAAACCTCCTTGAGGCGCTAGAAGATGGGAGATTTGACACCTTACCTATGTACTATCAAGAGAAGTCATCTATCCTAATAGAACCAGCAAAGGCAACTATCATTGGCACAATTTATCTACATCCATCAGCAATCTCTTTATCAAAACAAGCAAGGCAAAAATACTTGAAACCATTCAAAAGATGGCAAGTCAACTTTATCTGTTCATATACAGACGTTCCAAGGTTTGATCCATATCTTACAATACATCACCCGAATATCAGTCCAGGAGCAGACATCAATAATGGAACACAACATGGATCAGGAGCCAGAATTCTATTCATCACACCACAAGGTCATACCATCCCAAAAGCATACAAATTAAGCTTTCTATGCACCAATAATACCGCAGAGTATGAAGCATTGGTAATAGGTATCAAAATGGTTGTAGAATGGAACATAAAACAACTTCAGGTCTTTGGAGACTCTCAGCTCGTCATTAATCAAATCAATGATGACTATCAAACAAAAGATGATAAACTCATGCCTTACAAAAAGATGGTGGATGATATCAAGAAGTACTTTGTAGAAATAACTTTTGAATAGATCCCCCGAAATGGCAATAAAGTAGTAGATGCCATGGCTATACTTGCTTCTCTATTGCAGAGATAGGAAAATCAAGAGCGTTATGAATTCCTGGTTGAAGAGTTGTTTCATCCCGCCTTTAATTGTCCTGATTCCCAAACCATCTGTCAACTTATTGGACACAATTCCTCCTGCTATGGCCAAACTTACACATACCTGAAAGACAACATCCTACCTCCTAACTTATCAAAGAATCAAAAGAGAAACTTTATTCGCCAATCCTCTCATTTTACTCTTGCCACAGATACCCTATATAAATGAGGTCTAGATGGTACTCTCTTACGATGTCTCGAACAAGAATAATTTGAGAAGGCTTTACATGAAGTTCATAATGGCATTTGTGGCACTCATTCAAGTGGTCTTACCCTTTCAAAAAAACTCATACGCTTGGGCTACTATTGGCTGACTATGAAATGAGATTCTTTTAAGATAGCAAGATCATACAAACAATGTCAAATCCATGGGAATTTGATTCATGCACCAACACAAGAACTACATGCTTTAGCAACATCGTGGCCTTTTTGTGAATGGGGACTTGATCTGGTAGGAAAGATAAATCCTTCTTCATCTAATGGACACAAATTCATTCTTGTAGCTATAGAATATTTTACAAAATGGATTGAGGTGGTACCTCTCATAAACATCACAGGAAAACAAATTGTTGCATTTATCTTGAATTACATCATCTGTTGCTATGGAATACCAATGACCATTATCACTGATAATGCGTGACCATTCAAGAATCAAGATGTACAAGAGCTATGTGAGAAGTTCAAAATCCAGCACAGATTCTCCACACCATATTATCCATGGGAAAATGGGCAGGTAGAAGCATCTAACAAAACTATTCTGAAAATCCTCAAAAAGATAGTGAATGATGTTGGAAAAGATTGGCATATTCAACTAAACCCTTCTCTATGGGCCTACCACACCAGTATCCACACACTGATAGGTGCCACACCTTTCTCTCTTGTATATGGATTAGAAGCCATATTGCCAATCGAAGTAGAGATACCCTCTCTACATGTATCACTAAAAGGTCTCATCCTAGATGAAGAACAAAGAGTATCTAGACTACAAGAGTTAGAACTAGTCCATGAATGCAAACACAATACCTTTGATCATCTAAAGGTATATCATCAAAGAATATGTTAGAGTTAAAATCACAAGGTTAAACCATGAATCTTTCAAGTGGGAGAACTAGTGCTAAAAGAAAATCCACGTAACCAAGCAAATCGAGAAAAGAAAGAAAAATTTGAACCAAACTGGTTAGGTCCATTTGTGGTCACAACAGTATTTGGATCAGGTGCATATCAACTATCAACACAAGACGGCGATCAACTCAAGGAACCCATCAATAGCATGCATCTAAAAAAGTTTTATGTCTGAAAAAATAGAAAAAATCAAAAAAAAGGGAAAAATCAGAAAAAAATCAAAAACAATGAAAAAACAGAAAAAATCAAAAACACTGAAAAATCAAAAACAGTGAAAAATAAAAAAAAAAGTGAAAAAGAAGTAAAAAAAGAAAGAAAAAAAATCAAATATCAGAAAAAGTGCAATAAAAACAGATGGTGAAAACCTTTGGACATACGCAAGCATCCCAGGTGGCTTCTTGCCATGGTTTGGATCATTGGATATATCATAACAACTTTGTTTCTAGGCTTGGGGCAAAATCCTACACCTAGCTGGGGGCAAACTCTGGATCATTCTGAGCTTAATCAAATAGGTAGAGCAAATAGTTAGACAACTCTTATCAAGTGAAAACTAAGACATGTCCAGCATTGAACACAAGATCAAACTATCAACTATCAAGCTATCACGAAATCAATCAAAGCATATCATACACTTTTCAGTGGATGATATATCTTTTTGAATAATGTTTTTTAACATGATTGTTCAACTTTTCTATAAATTGCTTTTCATTATCATGATTTTTGAGTGACTCCAAGATGTCATTGACTAGAGGAACAAGGAAGAAACATGGCACAGATAGCTTCAACAAGGTTTTCCTCTAGGTTCGGAAGGAAATAACAAAAAGAAAAGCTAAACAAACCCAGGAAGCCAACAAAATTGAGACTTGGAAGTGTATACCTAAAAATGGTCTGAAGATAATTATTTAAATAAGCAACTATTTAATTAATCTCCCTCCCCAATTTAATTGAATTCACTGAGCAATTTGATTAAATTTCCCTTTTCATATACTTATTAATAAATCTAAGGATTTATTAAAAAGGTTCATTTCACACCTTTAATTAATTAATTCCCTCCATCCAAAATCATTTCTTCTAAATCCATTAATTAATTAAAACAAATCAAATCAATGAGTTGTTGAGATTAATTAGCCTTTTCCCATTATTTGAATTTTTAAATTCAAATTCTCCTAACTTCTACCACTCCTAAACCTAACCCATTCTACCTACCACCATGCCCCCTTTCATCCAACATCTTCTAGAACCTTTGTGACACTTATCACTAAGTATCTCCTTCCATCCAACATCTTCTAGAAGCCTCTTGATACTTGTCACCATAGAGATGACAGATGTTCCCTTTAATCCAACCCCCTTTTCCATCCTCCTCCAATTTAACCATTGATATCTTCAGATCAATCTTGATCGTTGATTCTTGCCAAATCACCCCTAGCCTTGGAAAATCCTATAAATAGACCTCATTTTGGAGTAATATGGGTCCCAATTTCATGTCCCAATTTCATGTACCAATTTCATATCAATCTTGCATATCATTTGATCCATCTCATTCTTAGCTCAAGCATTGTTACTATAGGCATCTAGCTTCTTGTTTATCATCTTAGCAATGTTATCATGCTCATTTTAGTTTAAATCTTAGCTTAATTTGCTTATCATGTAGCTTAAATCATGCTATTCTAGCTAGATCATGCATTTGCACCATTCAAATCCTCCATCTAAGTGTAGTTAAGTCACTGGAATTTGCATAGCAAGATCTGAGAGCATTTTTCATACTCGCATTTACTAGGAGGCAATAAGTCAATTAGCTATGGTTTTGTCTTTCATTGTTTCAATTTACTAATCATTGCTTGTAATGATTTATTGAGTGCATTGCCGTTGCAGGTACAATTCACAGAGCACGGCAAGAAGCTATTGGCACAGGTAAATTCAGCTCCCTCCCAAATTGTTTAAGTGATCTTACCAAGGCAATCAATAATGCATAGGAAATCATTAATACTCAATGTAATATCTTCCAAATCTTGGAAAAAAAAGCTGGGGCTATTGAAAAAATGCTGGAAGGGGTTGAGAATATAGTCAAAAATATTGAGGAGCAGTCATAAGATCTTAAGGGCTTCCTCTGAAAAAATTAAGGTTCTTATCAACAAGCTTGAAAGTGATCAAGGGGAAAAGGCCTTTGGGGACACCATTGAGGTGAACGAAGACATCCCTGGAGATAAGGAGACCGGTCATGGAAGAAGAACTCATGCAAGCCCCAGAAAATAAAAAAATCCAAAGTAGGGAGATTGAGGAAATTAAGCAGACTGCTGAGAACATGGAGCAACTAGAGTTGGAAGCTATTGAGATGCTTAAGAACTTTACCTAGCCTTGGCTTATTTTTTTCTGTAGGTCTTGTTTTTTGTGTCTTTCTATTGTTGGCTTTTTGTTTGCTGGTCAACTGTCTTTTCTATGTTTATTGTCTCTTGCTTTTTCATTGTGCTTTAATGTCTATCTTTTGATCTAATGTTGTAAAGGGTTTCAAGGGCCTTCAAAACCTGTTTTCCCTTAATAAAAAACTTTAGCTTTAAAGATTTCAAATATTTCGAACGCTTAAGATTTCTCCCTTAGAAAAGTAACCCACATCATTCTAGAATAGTCATCAATGATTAGCATAAAATATCTCACACTGAAATTTTGTTATTCTAGCAGGACCACATAAATTAGTATGAATAAGATCAAGAACATTATTAGATTTGTCTTGAATACTCTTAAAAGAAGATCTGACTTGGTTTCCCATTTGACATTCCCTACATATCGGATTGTAGGGCTTCACAATATTAGGTATATCTCTAAATGCCTTAGTTGAACTGATCTTTAGAATGCAATCAAAATTCTCATGACACAACGTCTTATGTCATAGCCAGTTTTCATAAATTTGTGCAATCAAACATGTCTTCTCACTAGAGTTCAAATGAAATATGTTACCTTTAGTCTGAGTACCATTTGCAATATCCAATCCATATCTGTTGATAATCTTGCATTTTCCATCCTTGAACTATAATTAAAATCCCTTATCCACCAACTATCCTACACTCAAAAGATTATGTCTTAAACCTTCAACATAATAGACATTATAAGTTTTATTCTTATCATCCAATGATATAGTTCCTCTTCCCTTGATCATGCATTCTTTGTCATCTCCAAATCTAACTAGACCATCATCAATTTTTTGTAAAGATAGAAACTTCCTTTTATCTCCAATCATATGATGTGAACATCCACTGTCTATCACCCATTCATCTTTGCCTTCAACTTTAACAGCAAGGGCCTTTTCTTCAAGTACCGGATCATCTTCCTTGATAGCCAAGAATACCCATTCCTTTCCATTGCTAGATCCACTAGCTGATTCTTGTGTCGATTCATTATCAGAATCAGTCACACCTTCCTCATCCACCTAGTAGCATGATTTGTCTTTGTTTCTCCTCTACTTATGCTTGTTCTGATAATCATGGTTAGGCCTAAAAGATCTTCTATATCTTTCTTCAAATCTTGAATTCCTTTCAGGACATCTAGATGCAAAATGACATATCTTATTACATGCAAAACATTTAAACAGTGATTTTCCTTCATACTTACTTCCTGTCGGACCCTTAGGTACTCTTCTAGAAAATAAGGCTTCAAGTTGCTCAAACTCTTCATCTTCTTTCTTCATATCCTCTAGTTCCTTCGCTTATAAATCTTTCCAATCATTCTTGCTAGTATATGACGTAGATGCATGAAAAGAATATTTAGATTTTGTAGCTCCGGGAGGTCCAAATTCCTCAAGCTCAAAAGCAGATAACTTTCCAACTAATGTATCTCTATTAACAAAGGTGTTTTCCATTGTTCTTATCTCATTAATTGTAGTAGCCTTGATCTTATAAGTCGGTGGCAAAGCTCTCAATACTTTAGAAACTATTTCATCTTTGCTCAGAGATCCACCACAACAATGAATACCCATGACAATTTCATTGACTCTCTCCATAAAAGCAGTAATCCTTTCATCTTCTTCCATCTTCAGGTTCTCATATCTCACCCGGTAACCATCAAGTTTATCAATTTTAATAGTAGGGTCACCTTCATTCAGAGTCTCCAATTTATCCCATATAGCCTTTGCAGTTGATTTGTCAGTTAGTCCCATTATTTGTTGATCTAAAAGTGCACACAAAAGGGCTTCTCTAGCTCTACAATCATTCTAAATGTCCTTACCTAAGCCTGCTGGAGGAGGATTTCTAGATACCAAATTATAAGGAGTATATCTTTTCTCAATGATTTCCCAAATCTCTTTCCCGAGATATCTCAGATGAGTCTCCATCTGAATCTTCCATACCCTGTAATTTGTTTCATCAAGCCTAGGAATTTCTCTCTAAAAAATGACTACAAATGAACTTGAAGAACTTGAACTATTAGATGTCATAGGATCTTCCTCAAATGGTTAAGCTTCTGCAGAGAGGACCAAGCTCTAATACTAATTATTGGATAGCTTAAATAATTGTTGGACAGCTTAAAGGGGGGGTGAATCAGTTGTCAACAGATTATAGAACTTTAAGCATTAAAATCTTAATACTAGAATACATAAACTAGATACCAAAATAACATATATAGCAATTAAGCACAAATATAAGCCACAAAATATTTACCAACCATCAACAAAGATAACACCAAGATTTATTCATGGAAAACCCGGTAAAGGGAAAAACCATGGTAGGAAGCCTACCCACAGTCAGATAATACTTCTGCAGTAAGTATGTGATTACAAAAAAGAGGGGCCTAAACATACAGGAAGGCCAATAGCATAGAGCACACTGGTCATCACAAAAGGAGTTTTACTGACTACAAAATAAATCTAGACTACAATCCAGAAAGAAGAAGGAACTGCAAGAATAACATCTCCTATGCCTGAGTATAGTTCCAATTAAGCTTAGTACCGGAGGTCTTAAACCTCTTTTACAAACCCAATTTGATCACCTATGACTGACTAAAATCTCTGCATGTGATTAAAATATTATTTGCACACATATAATCCCATAGCCCATTTCATACATTCCATGATATACAAAGAGATCTTACATCATATATATACCCACCTGAGAACTAAATAATTAGGTTGGCCAACAAAAAGATAATACAATGAATTCATAATATAAACATGCAAACCAATGATCATCCAAGTCGTCCTGGGATCAAAACAACATTATCCAATCAATGAATCCAAATGGTAACACATCAGGATCATCCATCAACACATTACATAAATCAGTCCATAACCTAGTAGAATAAGACCGAACCCAAAATAGGTCGCCATAAACCAAATCCAACACCACCAATCAATAGGAATATGAAAAAGATAACCAACAGCATCCCGTGAGACATCCAGAAGCCACACCAATACCACTTATCAAGTGCATAAAAAGATCTTCAACAAAGCTTTGTCGGTAAAACCCTTACTGGTAACCAAAAGGCTTACTAGAGAAAATGATAGCTTCTGAGTCATCACATCTTGAACCAATTGATCGTGATACGCATCTAAATAGCATGAATGGCAGTTCCAAACCAATTCCACAAACCAAAGCATACCGGATCAATATCATAATCCAACCACTCTACTAACAACCGGTAAACAACCAAAACAGCTAGTGTTGACATCAATGACAAAACAACAATGTAACACATAATCAATTCCTCCAAGTTGCCAGCATTTTTTTATATCTAAAATAGATATAGACAAAACATGTTGGAAAGAGTTACTAATAAAAATATGTGGTAGTGCTTGGTGCTAGGTTATAAACTTTAAGAATTTATTTGAAAATGCAGAATTATCTCGACTTCCATTCATATTAATATTTTTTTTTAGAAGCAAAGAATAAACTTCCATAGATCTAAATCACAGTTTCTAAAAATATCAAGTTTAATTATTTTAATTAATGTTATTTTTTTTTCTTTTCTCTACAAGTAACTTATTAGTGCCCAAACACAAGGTTGATTTCTTTTACAAATAGAAATAATATTTGTCTCATTTACACAATAAGCATGACTTTATCTCATATGAATTCAACCATTGTTATAGACAAGCAAATAAACCTACCTATATAATGGCAATATGAGAATCAACCAAATTGAAAATACGATGGTCTATGACTCTCTTCGAACATAGAATATAAAGATTTAAAATTAGAATTTTTGTAACGATCATAATGTTTGTTTTCATGTAACCTTTCATTAATTATTAATGTTTGTGCCTCATTCGAGTCTTTTCAAACGAATGACTCATTTACGGTCTACAACTCCACATGGTAAACAATTATGGGTAAAATTAGAATTTTTGTAATGATCATAATGTTTGTTTTCATGTACCCTTTCATTAATTCTTAATGTTTGTGTCTCATTTGACTCATTTCAAACAAATAACTCATTTGCACACTCTACAACTCCACATGGTAAACAATTATGGGAAGATAGTTTTTTAATCTACTTTTCATCATAAATTATTATAATTAGGATTTGATTAAAACTTTATATTATTACCGCAACTTATCTCTCAATCAATAGTAAATGTTAATGATATTTATTTTTTTACTTACCTCATTTGGTTGATTATTGGAACATTCCTATTTATGCTCTCTTACTATTTTAATTGTCATCCTACTCCGCTTCATCTCTAAATACTATTAGAAAGGGTGAGATGGAAATAAATATAAGGATTTACATGATTCCTCAAAAAATTTAAGCACTCATTCTAGGTCAAATTGACTCCATCGTACTGGTGCATACATTTTCTTTATGTATTGGCCCCATATTCAAAGGGAATTTCAAACTTATTTTAGATGATGCTATTAAAGGTGACACCAATACACTTTAGTGATTTAGTATCATCTTTGATTTCCACTCTAATTATATGAACTCAGTGTATGATATAGACTTTCAAAATACAATTCTTATGGGAAATATTTTTCACTACCATTGACTGCCTATAACCACGTTATCATTTTCTTTGATCTAATACTCTCTCTCTCTCTCTCTCTCTCTCTCTCTCTCTCTCTCTCTCTCTCTCTCTCTCTCTCTCTCTCTCTCTCACACACACACACACACACACACACGTGGGTATCCCACCAATACATTTAACTATATATTCTATTCCTATTTTTCACTTTTAGTAATACTCTCTCTCTCTCTCTCTCTCTCTCTCTCTCTCTCTCTCTCTCTCTCTCTCTCACACACACACACACACACACACACACACACACACACACACACACACACACACACACACACTCACACACACACACACACACACTCACACACACACACACACACACACACACACACACACACACACACACACACACACACACACACACACACATGGGTATCCCACCAATACTTCTATTTGGCATTTGGCATTACTTGGCAACATCTCTCTCTGAGGCATCACTCAGATCTTTGATTTGCATCGAGCCGCAAACCCTCTGCTACTCCTCTGTGATTGTCGTAGTCAACATTTAATGTCGTCCAACATCCAACTACCTCCCTGACATGACACTTCACTGACCTCTGTGAGCTTGTCACTTCAACTCCATGTGGCATCCTTGTTGATATCCACCTCAACAAAGATCTTTGTGTCGGCTAGACTCGGTCACCGACAATCAACACACAACCAATCCTTCTTTTATGTCAGTTCTCTAACCCTGTCGGTATCTCACACTTTATTGGTTAACCATCATGTCTGCACTTTGATGATCTGTCAATGGAACACCTTAACCAGTCGCTAGACATGCCTATCCATAGCATGTACATTCTAATCATGTAGGAGCACATTACTTAGCCTCTTTGCTCTCTTACCTTCTCATACTTATTAGTAGGCACCTTGATGACATAATGTCATCAACCTTCTATTGTTTCTATCTGAGGCATTTGCATGTCGGTTGCACTCTCTATCTGCAGTTGCTCCACTTTGCCTTCTTCATTATTAGACCAAACATCATCTCAGTCGGTTTGTCAAGGTGACAAACCCATCACTTCTTTACTCTTCCTTTTTTGTCCCGGTGGGACAATATGCCAACCCCTTCTGATCCGGTGCACATCTATAATTACATGCACCTAAGTCATCCTTTTATTTCACCAGTAGATCTGGTGTGAGGCTCCAATCACCTTTCTTCTACTTATGTCTTATCTCACAGAACTAAGATGCATACTTTGCATAATAGGAGATAAGCTCCACTTACCGGTGGGAGTGGGTCCTTGTCATCTACATTCTGTAATGCACTCATGTGGCTTTCCTGTTTGTGTAGCATATCTTCAAATAGGCACATGTGATCCAATTGGGCACACTCACTATCAATCATCTCTTCACATGGTGACTGCATCTCTATCCGGTAGGAATCCTGTTGTTCTGCATCCATACAATGTATCAGTGACTCCAATGGTCATTCCTCTGAATGACATTCTCTTCCTTACCTTGTCGGTGTTCAACAACACAAGGTGATATCAAAGACATCTCACCTTGTATGCATCCATGACAGTGTTGCACATACATCTCTTATACTGGTTAGCCATCCTATATTGGTTGACATCAATGACAACACAATGCCAACAATTATAAATTAAAAAGCCATTGTGCACACAAAAATATCAATAGAATATCCCACAAATTATTAGTAAAGTTTGAAAAGCATTAGTAGAGCCTAACAAATTCTGAAATAAAAAATTCCCACTACATAAAACATTATAGGAAATGACGAGATTATAACCAAAATTAGTTGGCCCATTTCCTTGAAGATGACTTGCTCTTCTAATTTGGTGGAAGGAAATTCCTCTTGAACTATAAATCAGATCATTAGAAAAGATTATTGATGTTATTTATATTTAGTTTGGAACCAAGAAATGCATGGGAAGAGTTAAGGGAGGAAGTTGAGAGGTAGAATGGAAGTAGCATGAGATTGTGAGGTCTTAAATAAAAAATGTGAGTAGAGAACAATAAGTATGAAGTGGAGTGCAATCTAAAAGGATAAGGCTGGAGCACATTGACAGAGAATTTGGTCAAAAGCATCAAAATGCTTTTCATTAAATTTGTTTTGAACATATCCAACAATCATAGATATGACTTGTGCACTCAATCTAAACATTTATATCTGGTTATCATTTATATTTTGTCAACAAAGATGTTTGGTGTAGTTGTTAAGGAATGACAGCAGTAATAAAGAACCCTTAACTATGATTCTAATTACATTAGATGACTGCTGTAGAATGACAGCAGTAATAAAGAACTAGAGGATTAATTACTAGAAGGATGGCAGCCATTTAGATGAAGAGGTAAAATAAGTTTTTTAATATAAACATTGCATAAAGAAATTGAAACATTAGTTAAAATTACTTTGAGTGTAAGAACTGTATATTCTTATTTTCTCAAAGCATTTAAATGATAATAGAAGTTATAATATAAATGATCACATTTTCATTAAAAATATTGTTTACAAATTATTGAGTTATTTTGTGAAATAAGAAAATAAGTTGTTTTATACATTAAAAATTTATTTCATTATTGAGAATTTTATAATTTCTTACTTATTTGAAATTTGTTAATAGACAAAAGACCAACAACAATAAAGAATTAAAGGATTAATTAGTAGAAGGATAGTAGCCATTTAGATGAAGAGGTAAAATAAGCTTGTTAATATAAACATTGCATAATGAAATTGAAACATTAGTTTGAGTGCAAGATTTTTAATATCCTTATTTTGTCAATGCATTTGAATGATAATACAAGTTACAATATAAATTATCATATTCTCAATGAAATATTGTTTACAAATTATTGAGTTATTTTGTGAAATAAGAGAATATGTTGTTATAAATTAATAGTGCAATATTCTTTGTCATGGAATATGTGTGTAATAAATTATCAATTTTATAATAATAAGAATAGAAAGTCATGTTGAAATTGAGTTATTGAATTGTTTTCAAATGCCTACTTGATGCTCATTGAATTTGTAAATGAACCACATACTCAGGAAAATATCAATTTTCTTACTTTAATGCTTTTTAGGGAGGGTATTTTTTTTTATTCTTATTCAAGTAGAATCTTGTATGTTAAATGGACGAGTGCCTAATATGGGGAAATAGGGAAGGGTAAATCTCAAAATCTGATTTTCCTGCTACTAGTCAACTTAAAATTTTGGCCAAAGTATATTAAATCAATTTGATACTAGATGGTTACATTTCTTACTGCTTGCCATATCATTAGAATTAGGATTACATGATCTATTAATATGTTAGATATTTTTATGTTGCACTAGGATTCCATCCCGCTTGCCAGTTCTAATTTGTTAGGAGCCTCATGCAAGGGTTGGGAGCTCTTGTACATTAATAGCATTGGGGAAGCAATTTCTTCGTGGCTAGGTAGAAAAAGGCCCTAGACAACATTTTGTCTCATAGGATTAGACGGAGAAGAGTCTGCAATGACTGGAGATATATTATTGGAGTATGCTTATATTTGTCATTCCATGTTTTTGTATCTTATCATCAATTTGTAAATGATGTGACATATGTGCTACTAAAATATGGTCAATTAGTAATAACAAGCACATAAATGAGACAACAAATGAAGTTAAGAAGCAAATGGAAAACTTAAATAAAAGCAAACCAATGGCTTCCTTGAAGATGTCTCATCCTCCCCTATTTTTTAGGACCTTGAAGGTGGTATGTGGGTGGCACTCAACAAGCAATGACCTCCAAAGTAACAACTCAAAAGTTGAGTAGCTATGAGATCATGATTATGCAAATGCACAAGACTAGGATGATTTGATGCATGATTAAGATAAGATGATTTATGCTACATGCTTCAAATAGAAACTAGATTATCATGATAAAAATTATGCCAAACATGATAGAATTGTTCTAATTATTCAGCGATGCTAAAATGCTCAAAAGGATGTAATTGACTATAATAAATATGCAAAAACTAGGATGCAACCGATCCTTATTGCTCCAAAATGAGGGGTATTTATAGGATTTCCTAGGCCTAGATTGAGGTGGTAGGAATCGATGATCAAGATTCAATCTAGATATATCAACGGTCAATATTGGAGAAGAAGTTGGAGGGAGGGACACATGTCATCCATGCGGTGACAAGTGCCAAGGAATCTTGCTCATGAGAGGAAAAGTGTCCCAGGGGAGAGGACATGTGGCCAACGTGCCATGTGTCCTCGAGAGGGAATATCCAACCCATAGGAGGTTAAGATGTGCAAGAAGGGATAGGGCTAGTTAGACCCTAGGTTAGATTGGATGGGTTGGGTTAGGGGTTTGTTAGGCTAGGTGGTTAAAGTTAGGACACGTGCACATTTGAATTTAGAAATTCAAATAATTGGGAAAATGTTAATTAAACTCAACAAATAATGATTTTTTTTAATTTAATCAAGGGATTAGAAGAATTGAATTAAATGGGGGGAATTAATTAATTAATTTGGATTAATTAATCAAAAGGGGGATTTGATATGGACTTAACAAATAAATCATTTAGATTTATTTACAGGTACATTAATTAAGGGGAATTAATTAAATCATTACAAATTTAATTAATTAGGAACAATTATTAATTAAATAGATGATTATTTAATCAATTATCTACAGACCATTTTTATGTGTATACAATATTGACCTTGTTTAACTTGTATATCTAATTCGATCATATGTGATCTTGCTTTTGTAATATATATCTTGGGTAGAGTGAGTATTTTTACTAAGATAAATGGGTTTTACAAGGACCCAAAACCCAAATCCAACAAAAGAGTATCAGTAGCAAACCAAAGACTAAACAACTGCCAAATGACTACAAAAGTAGAAGAAACACCCCATAGCACCTAACAAAAAGCAACGAATCCAAAGAAAAAAAGAATAAACCAAAAACCAAAAAACTAACTAAGATCCCTCATGAGCTCAGAATTCTTCTTAATCATTTTGTTGTTAATATCTTCAAGCTCCTCCATAATGAATCTCAAGCCGCTTCTCTCCTATTTTTTTCTTCTAATCCTGGTAGAGGGACCTATAGAAGTCTTCTTATCATAATCCTATGTATTAGTCTTCAGGGGTCTTCTTATGCAATTTTGTAGATGAAGGCAAATCAGTATTGATAGGATGGGATTTCTATATAGAAAATTTTTCATTAACCCTTTTAAGGCCTTCTGCACTATTATGCATTCCTTCTTTGCTAATCTCCACCAGTCCCCTGAGGTTACCTTTTAACTCCTCATTACTTTTTTCTAGATGGGAAATCCTTGACTTATGCTCGATTTTCATAACCTTGATGTCTTTCGGTATTTTTTGACTCACCTTCAGGAGGTTGTTTGTTTTGTCTGGTAAAGGGTTCTCAGTGAAAGTGTTAATTATATCCTCGATACATTGTTTAATAAGGTCAACTTCCCTATAATCATCCAGGGGAAACATTTCTCCTGGTTGGAGGTCAAATTTGCTAGGAGCATATCTATATCCATTTTGTCCTTTTTAAGCTCCTCCTGGTCCACATTAAGGGGGATATCTAGTTCGATCTCATCATCCCCTTTACTTTGTGTCTCCACCCTTTTCCTAGTTTCCTACTTTTTTGAACTTTGAGGCCCAAGTTTTGGGGTTGAGGAAAGGGGGTTTTCAAATTTTTAGTTGCTCATCTAGGAGGAGTTTTTCTTGTCGTACTACTAGTAGTGTCAAGAGTGGGCTTCTAAGGGGAGATGTCATCCTTTGAAGGCCAATATTTTGAATCATTTGGCACATGTATGTAATTCCAATCCATGGCAATTTCCCCCTCCTCCTAATCAAATTTAGTATCTAAGACCACATGCACATCATGGCTAGCCAAGGGTTTGGGATTTCTCAAAACAAGGAAAGGTTTAACCTCATGTGCTTTAACATATTCCATAATAAGAAGAATTAAACCCTCATGTAAAATAGGATTTTCATTGGTTTTAGCATGATTATGAATGATATGCTCAAACGAAGACACTAAATAAAAAGCCAATGAAATTTTTCTATCATGCCTAAAATGATTTAAAATTGTGTAGTGATAAAAAAATGCTAACATAGTGGTCGCCCAAAGTTATGAACCTCATTATAAATTCCACCATGTCTGCCCAAAGCTTCAAAAGATCCCTTCTAATGTAACCCCCACCTAGGTAGAGCGATTCTTGAAAATTAAACTATGATGTATTTAATATTTCTTGTGTTATTTAATATGGAAATTATGAGGAATTTCTACATTTATTGTTATGAAAAGTTTGAGTCTTTACAAAAAGGGAATTTCAAAAATAGAAAAATATTCATTTTTTTTATCTTGACTCAAATAACATATTCAAATCTAATTTGGTTATTCCCTTATTTTCTATCTTTAAAAAAAATGGATATAACTTTATAATAGGTTTTTAAATATATACTTAAAATTCATGAATAGTGGGTCTATAATAAGATTAGGTGATAAATAAATATTAAAAACTATAAATTATTTAAATGATCTTTGTTTCCTTATAGCCTTAAAAGTGAGAAATCTAGATGTAGATGGTATTGGTGATAAGCCCAATCTCATGGTTGTTGGCAACATCAATGAAGGAAAACTGAGAGGGGGGTGAATCAGTTTTCACCGACTCTACAAACTTAACCACAAAAGGGATCTGATAAACTTAAACAATAACAAAGATAAGCAAACTGATAACACAACACACAATACCAATATTTTGACATGGAAAACCTAGTTTTAAGGGAAAAATCACGATGGGAACCTACCAACAATAAGATGATACTCTACAGTAGCACACTACCTAGAGCTCATTGCTCAAAAGATAATGACTCAAAAGGCTACAACTAGGTCAAGGAAGTCTCACTGACTTACAACAAGATTTAGACTACAATCCAAAAGGAATGAACTGAAAGAATATCATCTCCAAATGCTTAATGACAGTTTTGATTAAGCACAATGTTTTCTCTACAACACTAATCTATGTTCAATCACAATATCAAAGGATGAATTACTTGTTTGCACATACACCACTCTTTGATAATGTAGACACAACCATGATACCTAGATTACATGACAATATCACCTATTTATACAATTCATCAACCTTGACAACAAAGTCTAGTAAACCCTTAACTCACAATTACAAAATTACATCACACGATAGAAAGATCGAACATCAGACCAATATAATGATATACATGACATAACATGATCCTAAACAAAATATCCAAACACTCAAATCCATCAGAAATCATGCCAAGGTCAACTACAACACACTACACCACTAGGAAAACCACATAATATGAAGAACATCACCATAATAGAAAAATCACCAAGATCATGCACAATGATTGATGCGGATCACTAAAACAAATAGAATATACTAAGGAAACACCAGAAAGTATGTTAGAATAATTAGCAACAATTGCACTAACACCACTTATCAAATCTTCATCAATCAACATCTGAAACTCAAGAACACACAAACAACAGCAACTGTTACGAAGAAAAGATAACTTGCAGAATAAAAAAACACAAACCATTTGAAATGAAGATACACAAGACCATCCCAAATAGTATCCCAAAGACTCATCTCAAGATCTGGTCACACCAAAATATATCAAAGGAAATATTGAACTCTGCAAAGCACTAATCAGATAGACAAACTACAAAACTGGATCATCTGATATGATCAATTAAGCTTTCCTGATCACCAAAACAAAAATAGAAGAATATAATGATACTAGAAATACTCCATAATACCAAACCATGATCCCAATAAACCCATTTGTAATCACTGGAGCAAGAATATGTTGACATCAATGACAACAACATATCCTAGCAGCAACAATGTCCAACAATGGCTACTAAATCACACATGAAATAAAATTCTTGAGATAACACATGATCCAACAATCACTAACTTTATTGTTTCAAATTATATAAATCGTTACATAACAAAACAACTTTTAGAACAAACATATACCACCCTTGGTCCCTCAATTCCTTAGTTCTCTTCTTAGTTTCTTGCTATGAGCTATCATTCCAATGACCTTTCTTATTTCTTTATTCTACTGAGAGATTTTTTTCATAGATAATGTCTTGATGGTATTATCTCTACCTAGTGTAGACACCTAAAAATGTCTCATTGATCATGTAATAATTATTCCTCTAATTGATTAAATAATTCTTTAATTATTTAATTAAGCCAATTAATCTTATTCTTCTTAAGATTCATATTTCTTCGTCATATTACTAATTTTTCTATTTCAATTCTATCATCGTTTAATCATTTAAACCACTTTCTAAAAATTTATTAAATATTTATTATTTAATTAATTATGATTACTAATACCTCAATTTAAATAATCTTTATTATTTAAATAAATTCTTTTTCATTTTCTATCTCTATTCAATTAATCAATTAATCATTAACCATTTTCTAGGTATTAATTAAATGTCTATTATTTAATCAATTGTGATTTTAATCCTTTAAATTAAATAATCATTATTATTTGATTAAATTAGATTTCTAAGTAATTAAATAGTTTCTTTAAATTATTTAATTAACTAATTAATTCTTCAAATTCTAATTTCCAATCCTCAAATTTCAATTTCATCTAATTTCATTATTTCTTCTCATTTCATTTAATTTCATATTCTTCTAGATTCAAATACATGTGCATGATTTTAAAAATCAAATTGAAAACCAAAGTCAAGTTCTAAATATATTCAAATAGTAAATTGAATTTAAAACAAATTCAATATTTGAATTAAATCTCATGCAAAGATTAAATTGAAAATCAAAGTCAACGTTCAAGAACATGCTAAATTAATTAATTCAATTAAATCGTATCTTTTCAATCTCTATTTTCTATCTTCCAGTTTGCTTTTTTTCTAAAAAGCTTTCAATCAATTAACTATTTCAGTTTCTTTAATTCTCTCCAATCATTGAAAAAACTATCTTCTAATTGGCTTTTTCTAAATAAAGCTTTCTCTGTCATCAATCAATTCTCCTCCAATCATTATTTTTCATCTTTCAATCATCTTTTTTCTCAACCAGTTAGCTGAATTAACTATTCAATCTATTTAGTTCCACATCCAAATCAGTAGTTCAACTATTAATCAACATGTAAGCTCACCTGATTTCCACCTCTTAATCAATTTGTTCCACCTCTCATTCAATCCTCTTCAAAAATTTATAAATTGAGCATTCAATTCCTCATTTTCAACAATCGCGAACTTTGAATCTTTGTATCATTTGTAGGTTGTCAGTGCGATATTTGAAAGCCATCATACCACAAAAAAAGAGAAGAACAATGGAAGCCATATGCAATCATGGAATAGGGAGTTTTTAATTGAATATTTTATATTCCTATTACTTGCTTGCATTATTTCATTGATTTTTATTTTGAATTCTTTGATTAGATAGGGATTCTTGATTTCCCTTGATTTCTAATTGAATTAAATGATGAATTTAAGCATAGACATTTTGGTGAACCCAATGAAAAGAGACAAACTGCTTTAAATCATTTGCAAGGTTACCAGAATAGACTAAAAAAGAGTTATAATACTTGAGTGCGCACAAGAAATTTTGAAGTGGGAGATCTAGTTCTCAAGGAGAACAAAAGGAACCTAGAAGAATGTGAAAAGACGGGGAAGTTTTAACCAACTAGCTAGGTCCTTTTATCATAATACGGGTTAGAGGAAATGGAGCATATAATTTGTCTACCATGGAGGGAGATCCACTTTGTGTTCCTATGAATAACATGCACCTTAAATGATATTATATCTAAGAGTTGGGTTAGTTTATATTTTAATTTCCACATTGCATCTCATTTAATACAAAGAACTATATCACTTATAGTTTCTTTTTTAAATGCATCGCATTCACATAAAGTTATTGCATTTGCATATAGTAGCATCAATAAAATAAGGCAACTGTCCAAGTTTATCATTTGTGTGCATTCAAGAGAAATAAAGGTCATCTCCTTTCTTTGATATTCGGACATGAAGTCTTTGAGGTCCTAGGGTCATTCATTTTCAACATTACCCCGTGAAGACACTTTACTTATGGTTGGGTAGTGATTTCACTATTTGAGACTTGTTTAACCCAAAACCTATCAATTTCTATATCTCAAACACATTAACAAAATCTCTAGTTTATTCTAGACACCTAATTGATCATATGACTAGTGAAAAATCTAAAATTCTACTCTAGCACCACTGTAATTGTGACACCCAAGTACGTTTCATTACTTACAAGTCAATGCAAAAAAATTAAACAAGAAAAAGAAAAAATATTATGCCAAATATTCATCACAAGGCAAAAGAGCAATGATATATAATTAAAATATGATGTAGACAAAGTGCGACAAAAATCTCGACTATGAAAATATGCGAGTAACTCCATCAGGGCTATGAACGCATGTTGGCAATGAAGCGATATTTGAGAAATTACAGTCTATAACCTCGTCATAGCTCTAAAAGCTTGCTGCCAGCAAGGCTTTATTCGAGATGCTTTTGAAGTTAGAATAATCCACGTAGCTAGTTATATAGGATGCTAATGATCTTTAGTGAACACAAGAGTGTTAATTAGCTCATTTGCACACACATGGGGAAAAGCAAATCAAAGTTTCAAGAACCAATGGGGAAGTTTTCCACATCTCCATTTGTAAATCCTAGTCACTAAGTGTGTTAATTTGGATGTTCCAAGGGACCTTAAGGATCGATTGACCACTTATCTATAAAATGTTTTGTACCTCCAATTGAATTGGTGTATTACAAAATGCTAAACAAATGCAGTCAGCCTTGTTCGAATAGGAAATGCATATTCATCATGCATATTGCATTAACATAGGTCATTTTGAAAATTCATTGTATCCATATGCATTCTGCAGATCATCATGTCATGTAGGTCTGTACACTGGGGGCATAGCTGAAAAGTTCCTAAAAATCATTAAAAGTACTGAAAAAATCCTAAAAGTCATAAAAAGTCCTGAAAAAATAAAAATAAAAATAGTAAAAAACATAAAATTCAAAACATTGAAAAGAAAAACTTACCAAAAACATGGATATAATGTCTTGAAAATAAAATCAATCCAAAAACATTGAGAAAACACAAACAACCCTAAAAAAAATTCAAATATTGATTCTGAAAAAATCAACCAAAAATATTCAAGTATCAATCTTCAAAATCAAAAAACAATCAAAAAACTTGCAATCAAATGTCTCACAAGAATCAAATACCCTAGAAAATATACAACACATGCTTTGCATGAAGTTAACAAAGGATACAACTATCCAGTCAAACATTTGCAATCAATTGATCAAACTGTCTTATCAATTGTATCATATCCATATCAAGTGATCAAATTATCTTGTCTTATATAGACATGGATACAGTCAAAATCAAACAAATCGGTCTTAAATGGGGTCTACAACTTTCTGAGATGAGACATTATCAACTATCACATTAAGCAACTGAGAATGAAGGCACACAATTAGTATAGCTTCTGAATTTTGTTCGGGTCAGTCTTTATGTTTTATCATTTGACGACAGATTGTGTTCATATGCTACTAAAGGATGTCCACAAGTGACTAAAGGAGCCATGATGGGCATTATATTTTTCTTTGTTTGTTGTTTGTGGTGTGAACCAATGAAGTTCTTGGGAAATTTCTCTCGTGTATGTCTATGATAGGAGCATTCAGCTTGTGAATGCCACACATACCTTGACCCCTAGTGTGATTCCCAAAATGGAGGGTCTACATCCTCTTCTAATACATGTTTGTTTCTTCAATGTGACATCTTTACATCTTGGTTCCTTATACCCTAATGTACTAAGCTCCATTGTTTAATAATAAGGCTCAGTGATGAATATATATTGCACAATAAATAATGACACGGGTTCGTGAATTAATCATTCCTATTTTCATCTCATTTGCTTATTGCTAGTTTACTTATTATTCTTCTCATCAACTCTTTCTAAATCATTTTCTATCATCTAACATTACTCTTTCATCAATCTCTTCTTTCTTTTATCTTAATGTAGCGTCATAAATTGTACGCACTTGCTAGGGTGGTACAATTTCACACCTATTTTAGCACCCGCCTTGGCGCATTTTGCATTTTGCATTGCATTTCCCCTTTAGTACTTAATTAATTAAATTAATTAGGTCTAAGGTTCTATTTCATCATCTTCCACATCATAAAGTTGGGCCCTTTCATTAAAGTGTGCCCCTTTCATTTTATTCCTCCTATACATCATTTAATCAAAAACCCTAATTAGGTCCTATTTTGAACTTGGGGGCTTGATTTCGGGGGTCAAAACATCTTGAAATCACCTGTAACTTCGGGATTCTCTCTAAAATCATCATATCCGACGGCCCTGAAAATTTGGTGAAAAGTTGTCGGGACCATGGTGCGTGGAGAGGACCATGGCGCCCAGAGTGCACATGGTCTCGAACATTTTTCCCAAAATTTTAGGAGCGCGATCCAATCATAAAATAAAGCTTAACCCCAAGAAATTGGCGGGATATTCAATCTCTAGGTCGGCCAAAAGTCAAAATTAAGACCTAGGGTTTCATATATAAGAGCTCTCTTTCTTCATTTGAAAGGATCCGAATTTTGGCTTTCAAGGACCTTCTATGCAGTGAAAGAGTAGATATTTGAAGACTTCAACAACATTCAACATCCATTCATCAAGAATTCATCAATTTCATTCATTCATGTAGGGCTTTGAAGACATTGAAGAGCAATAAGAGATTACCGACTGAAGATTGGCTTGTACTCCTCCCTTGGGGTTGGGTATGATTTCATGTTGTTTTCATGTCTTTGCATAAGCTTCAATTACATCACTTATTCATGCTTTAGATCACTTTGCATCTTGATTTAGAGTATTTACATTATCATTTACAAGCAATTAGGGTTTACTTTCTAGGTTGCTCTAGTTTGCTTTCTTGCATTTTAGGACCTTGCACACACACTAGGTCTGCACACACAATACATTTTACAATACAACTTGGCTATTCATGGAGGTGGAAATCACCGAAGCGGGGGTTTGACTAAGGCAAAACCCTATATAGCTGCCCAAACACCTTTTCAAATATAAGTGCAGGTTTCAAGACTCAAACGACACCGCAAGTTACAGATCTGGAAGAAGCAGACAGAGACCAAACTTCACATCAAATCTTAGAGAAAAAGACCAGGACAGGGGCGTGGGGCGCCCTGGTCCTGCCAAGACAGGGGCCCTGGGTGCCCTGGTCCCTAGGATAGGGGCGTTGGGCGCCCTGGTCCTTCTGATAGCAGTTTTCATCATTTTTGACAGCTTTGCAAAACAGCAGTTTCCGGAGCAGTTTCAGGGGCAGAATCAGGACAGTGGCGCCTGCGCCCCCGTCCCGAACATTTTCAGTCATATTTTAACTTCGGGTATGCATTTACATTCTTGTCTTGTCCTTGTGTTTATAGCTTTCCATTGTTTAAGTTCAATTCTGCAATCTTGTCATTAGTTCATACTTGCATTTTGGGGTTAGGAATTGAACTTGCATCATTTCATCTTTCTATTACAACAAAGGAATAGAAATCCTAATAGATATCCCGTGGCTCTCTCTCTTCCACAAAAAGAAGTAGCCAATTGTGTGATATCTCTAGGCTCTTTCGTATTCCACAAGTGTGTGGTTGAAAGTGAGATTAGGGCCCGTTTGCTTAGTGTCACCTTTTTCTCCCACACATTTTGGTGAACCCGACGTGAATCTATCATTGCTTCCTCTTGCATTGCATTTGTTAGATCTAGATCTAGATTTAGTGTATTTTCATTTCATTTTCATTAAAAAGAAAACAAAAAGTGTGTTTCTTTGCATTGTGTGTTTAAAATTTTATGCAATTTCAAAATGTTAGATTTTTATTTGCAAGATGTTCATATTTGTGATGATTATGAGTTAGATGAAGCTTTAGATGAATTTTTGAAACCTAAATATACCAAACCTTCATTTTACCAAAAACTCATAAACATTGTTACTATGCCATTTTGTTGTGATGAGAAAGATAAGTCGAATGTTTCCTCTCAAGGGTACATTCCTATCAGCTCTTCCACTAAATCTAGTAACATGGTTGTTTTCAATGATCCCCTCTATGAAGAGATATCTCCTTTTGAATCAAAAGATAAACCTTTTAATAGATATGATCATGCTTTGTTAGATGATGCCCTTGATGACTTTGTGGCTCCTAAAAAATGCTCCCTTCATGAGGATCCTTTTGTGCAAGAAGATGACATTATCCCTACATTTCCTAGTGATGGCATTTCCTTTTCCAACAAAATTCCCACGAGAGATGATGAATTAATGATAAATGCTTACCCTTCTCCTAAAGTTGGTCTTACCCATAAGCATCCCTTAGAGAAAGAAGATGAAATAATAAGCAATTTCCTTAATTCTCTCTCCCCTAAAGATCATATTGAACATATTTTGAGGAAAGAGGATGAGTTTAACACATCTATTGATGCTCTCCCTCCTAAGGATGTGGAATTAATAAAAAATGTTATCTCCTCTCTCAAAATTGACAATACTTCAAATATTCCTTTCAACAACCTCAATATTTGGGATGAACCATTAGAAGAAGGAATAGATTATTCTCTACCCCTAGCCAAAGGGGATGAAATCAAGATTGGAAACTCCCTTGATAGTTTCTCCCCTTCCTTGAATCTCAATTATTCTCCCTCTAAAAATAAAGCATCTCCCTCTCCTCAACTTGGTTCTACTCATAAGGAAATCCTAGTTCAAAGCAAGATGGTTAACATTTCTTTCAAAGATCTCCCTCTCAAAAGTGAGACTTTAGAGAGTAGTGTTGATCCTTCTCCTAGAGAGTTTATTCCCCATGTAGATCCTGTGATGATAAAGGATGATATGACCTTTCCTAGTATTACTCTTCCTACTAGAACATCAATGCCTATCCCTTGTCTCTCTCCTAAAATTGATTTGATCCATGATGAAATTTTAGTGCAAGAGAAGACTATCAACAATTCTTCCAACACTTTTGTTCATTCCCCTAAACCATCCTCAATCAATTTGATACATGTGAATGAGACACCTAACAAACCTCTCTTCACTATCCAAGGTGCTTGTCCTTCTCAAAATTCTCAACCTTTAAATAAGCCTATCTTAGTGGTTTAAGGTGGTTATGCTAATGATTCTTTTTGCACGCCTAAGAAACCTATTATTACTGTGCAAGGAGGTTATTCTACTAAGAGCCCTTATGAGTATGCTAAGCAACTGACTAGAGAGAGTTATCATGCGGTTGCCCATACCTATAACACAAGAAACAATACGCAACCTAATCCTCCTCCAGTTATCCCCACTTCACTTCTTCCTTCCCAACCTATTCTTCCTCAAGCTCCTCGTATTTCACAAATGCTTAGTAAGGACTATGATCTCATAGAACAACTTAAATCTACTCCGGCTAAGATATCCCTTTGGGATTTGATCCAAACTTCTTCCGTTCATCATGGAATGTTACAAGATGCCTTGAAAGATTTGAATGTTCCTCCACCTAATACATCTAGTAATATAGTGTCTTTGGTTAACTCTGTGATGAATCCTAAAGCTCAAATTGTGTTTACCCAAGATGAGTTGCCTACTAGTGAAATTCAACAACAATATGATCCCTTGATGATTGTGGTTATCATAAATGACACTGCTATAAGACGAACACTACTAGATAATGGCTCTGGCCTTAATGTGTGTAGCATTAATCTATTGCATAAGATGAATGTGGATACATCCCTTATTGAGCCTGACTCTCATCCCATTCGAGGCTTTGATAATGTGGCTAAGTCTTCATTAGGTATTATCACCTTACCCCTCACAGTGGGACCTGTTACTTTGCTTACTCCTATCCATGTTATGTCAGGAAATCTAACATACAACTTGTTATTAGGGAGGCCTTGGATTCACAGTATGCAAGCTGTCCCCTCTACATTGCATAGACAAGTTAAATTCATTTATAACAATAAGACATATACCTTGATAGGTGACACTAATCTCCAAGCTTGTTTGCAAACATCTAAGCCTTCCTCTTCTAGTAATGACTCTTTGAACAAGATACCTATGGATGATTTCTTACCCTTTGATAATCAAAATTCTTTGGATGAGCCTAAAGCTCCTGAAGAAGATCCTTCTCGACTTGAGTCTACACATGAAAAGGCTTTTGATCCTCAGAAGGTTCTCGCAGAAGACGATTGGGGATCTCTTGATTTTAATCCCACCTTTGTAGGTGAGTATAGGGTTCCTCCTAGAGATCTTAAAGGTAAAAAGAAGGAAGAAACTAGAGATCAATCAGTCTTACCTGAACCTATGAGCAATAATTTTGTGGCCACCTCTCAAACTTCTTCTCCTCACACCTCTAATTATGAAGAGTTTGATTCTTTGTCTTATGAAAAACCACCTCCTCTTTCTGAAATGGCTGATCGTTATGGTCGTGGTTTTCATATTTTTGCTAAGCATGGGTATCATGGAAAAGGTTGTGGTGCTCATGAACAAGGGATAAAAGTTCCTCTAGAGACTAATTTTCACAATTATGCCTTTGGACTTGGCTATAATCCCTGCAAACGCACTAAAGCATCTAAAAGACTATCTCTTAATGTGAATGCTATATTTAGTAGGGATGATGATCTCACTTCAATTAAATCATCTTCTACTTCTGTCAACTCTCATGCCCCTCATAAGGAAATCTTGGCGATGAACAAATCTCTTTATGAATCCCCTCAAATTTCTAAATCCACTTATGAATCTTTATCTCCTATTCATCATAAAGTCCTTTCCTCTAGGGATAAGGCTCTAATAAATTACACTCATCCCTCTTCTAAGATTTCATGTGACTTTTCTTCTTCAATTTTTATCCTTTTATACATGTTTTTGATCTCACTTATAGTTGAGCATTTAACATGTCATATTCAAATACCTCATTTAGTCTATCATGTCTTTAAATAACATTAATGGCTATTATGTTGCTCATCATTATGTGACATTGGTAGCTCATTTACTGGGGGCTCATTGTCATTCATGATGGTACAATTTCAAGTGCAATCATATTTTTTGAAGCAACATAATAGCCTAATTTTCTTGTTCCTATGGGGACAAGAGTGATTTCATACATCTCTTATTTTGCTTATGTCCAAATCTCTCCCTAGAAGATTGTGTAAGTCCTTCTCATTGAGGCAATGATCTTTCCTTATTTTCATCTAAGGATCCACTTTTTCCTATTTCGTGGATGGTGTGGACTTTATTACTTGATGTTATTCCTTGTATGCATTTGTTGTTGTTTGTTAAAGGATTCTCTCTTACAATAGGTGTAGGTCCTTGACTACAACCTCTTTTGCACTTGGTAAAATACATCTATAATGAATTCACTCTCCCAATTGGGTTAAAAGGAGCGTCATCCTTCATTAAGAATCACTTTCACCTAGCAAAAGAAGGAAGTTCTTATTCTCTTCTTTGTCTTATTCTAGAAGATGTTATATTTGTCGAAGACAATTTCTCTCAGGGATAGGTGTCTTTTGTACAAAGATCTCTTCTCCTCTAAGGATCTCCTTTACACATACTACAGGATATCCCTTCTCAACTATCTTATCCTTGCTTAAAGAGTGCAAACCTCTCTTTCTTGGATCTATGACATTGTTGCATTTTTGGGGGTATCTTCTTTTGTGATGAAGGTAGGTATCCTTGTTCTAATTTTCTTATGACATAAACATTACACTTTTTGAGCAATGGGTCATTCTCGGAACTAGAGCACAGACTCTTAGAGCGAGATGTCACGCTTTTTTTACTATACATATACAGGTTGTAGCATACTCGGGCATAGACTCCTATGAGGTGCTTCTAACCTCCCTTACACACACATGCACGAGGTTGAGTGGGACTAGCGGCATAAGGCTAGACTTTCTCACTCCCCTCCCTTACATGGATCACCTAGACAAGATCTAGGGGTGAGAAGTCCATGTTTTCTCTCTCACTATTCTTCTCATGGATCACCAAGGTGTGTATTCATGCTTTTTTCCTTTCTTTTCTTCTCTTTGCATTTTGTTTCCATTTACATCCTTCATCTTGTGTTAGAGAACTTTCAAATCCTCACACTCTTTGTTGTGTTGGAATTGAGATTTAGTCCTCTTTCTTACCAAATGATTCTCCATTAGTTTTTGATCTCATATCAAATCTTCTTGTGAGCATTTGTCATCAATATTCTTTAACAATTCGAAGTGGTAAACATGATACCCTATTTCAGCTCACTAAAATTAGCAAGCCGGAACAGGGGGGGGCATATAGCTACCCTCGAATTTTCATCACCTTCCTTAGTAAGCATTAGGTGATTTTGTGATCTAACGTGTATTTTGTAGGGTGCGGTTCCTAACTGTGTACTGCAAATACCGTTGGGGGCTTCGTTCGACAGACTTATGGATATATCCTTTTTCAAATAATGTTTACTTTTCTGTACTTTAGCTTGCATATGCACGTAGTGTTCATATGACTGCTAAAGTGGGGGCTAAATGTAGCGTCGTAAATTGTACGCACTTGCTAGGGTGGTACAATTTCACACCTATTTTAGCACCCACCTTGGCGCATTTTGCATTTTGCATTGCATTTCCCCTTTAGTACTTAATTAATTAAATTAATTAGGTCTAAGGTTCTATTTCATCATCTTCCACATCATAAAGTTGGGCCCTTTCATTAAAGTGTGCCCCTTTCATTTTATTCCTCCTATACATCATTTAATCAAAAACCCTAATTAGGTCCTATTTTGAACTTGGGGGCTTGATTTCGGGGGTCAAAACATCTCGAAATCACCTGTAACTTCAGGATTCTCTCTAAAATCATCATATCCGATGGCCCTGAAAATTTGGTGAAAAGTTGTTTGGACCATGGCGCCCGGAGAGGACCATGGCGCCCGGAGTGCACATGGTCCCGGACATTTTTCCTGAAATTTTAGGAGTGCGATCCAATCATAAAATAAAGCTTAACCCCAAGAAATTGGCAGGATATTCAATCTCTAGGTCAGCCAAAAGTCAAAATTAAGACCTAGGGTTTCATATATAAGAGCTCTCTTTCTTCATTTGAAAGGATCCAAATTTTGGCTTTCAAGGACCTTCTATGCAGTGAAAGAGTAGATCTTTGAAGACTTCAACAACATTCAACATCCATTCATCAAGCATTCATCAATTTCATTCATTCATGTAGGGCTTTGAAGACATTGAAGAGCAATAAGAGATTACCGACTGAAGATTGGCTTGTACTCCTCCCTTGGGGTTGGGTATGATTTCATGTTGTTTTCATGTCTTTGCATAAGCTTCAATTACATCACTTATTCATGCTTTAGATCACTTTGCATCTTGATTTAGAGCATTTACATTATCATTTACAAGCAATTAGGGTTTACTTTCTAGGTTGCTCTAGTTTGCTTTCTTGCATTTTAGGACCTTGCACACACACTAGGTCTACACACACAATACATTTTACAATACAACTTGGCTATTCGTGGAGGTGGAAATCACCGAAGCGGGGGTTTGACTAAGGCAAAACCCTATATAGCCGCCCAAACACCTTTTCAGATATAAGTGCAGGTTTCAAGACTCAGACAACGCCGCAAGTTACAGATCCGGAAGAAGCAGACGGAGACCAAACTTCACATCAAATCTCAGAGCAAAAGACCAGGACAGGGGCGTGGGGCGCCCTGGTCCTACCAGGACAGGGGCGCTGGGTGTCCTGGTCCCTGGGACAGGGGCGCTGGGCGCCCTAGTCCTTCTGATAGCAGTTTTCATCATTTTTGACAGCTTTGCAAAACAGCAGTTTCTGGAGCAGTTTCAGGGGCAGAATCAGGATAGTGGCGCCCGCGCCCCCGTCCAGAACATTTTCAGTCAGATTTTAACTCTGGGTACACATTTACATTCTTGTCTTGTCCTTGTGTTTATAGCTTTCCATTGTTTAAGTTCAATTTTGCAATCTTGTCATTAGTTCATACTTGCATTTTGGGGTTAGGAATTGAACTTGCATCATTTCATCTTTCTATTACAACAAAGGAATAGAAATCCTAATAGATATCCCATGGCTCTCTCTCTTCCACAAAAAGAAGTAGCCAATTGTGTGATATCTCTAGGCTCTTTCGTATTCCACAAGTGTGTGGTTGAAAGTGAGATTAGGGCCCGTTTGCTTAGTGTCACTTTTTCTCCCACACACTTAACAACATTTCTTCAAGGTACATCTGAGTCAAAAGGGATAAACCAATACTCTGACATTATCATACAAAAACAAATTTGTATTCATATAACATATTTGCATTCATATAGTTAATTTCAATTCATATAGTTAATTTGTATTCATATAGCTTAATTTGTATTCATATAGTTTATATTACGTTCATATAGTTCAAATTTGCATTCATATAGTTAAATTTGCATTCATATAGTTCATATTTTCATTCATATAGTTTAGATTGCATTCATTTTAAATTTATATTCATATAATTAAAATTGTATTCATATAGTTAAAGTGCATTCGTATAGTATAGTTGCATGATTATCATATAAGATTAAATTAAGTTAATTATTACATCACAAGCCATAGAGAAATAATTGCTTTCATAAAAATCATTTATAAATCATATAGACACATGCATCACATAACACATAGAATCTACTACATACATGGAACACAAAGCATAATAGATCGCCACCAAAAAATTGCATATCATATATATAACTCAAAAATGGTAATGTGTTAGAATACAAATATCATAAAACAAGCCAAAAGGCTCAGATAATATGAACTCAATGTCTCAACCCACACTGCCTCTATCTCCAGATGGATCCCACCTGCTAGATCCTTCCCCGGGATGTCAAGGTGGACCCATAACACCACCACTACTAGTCCTCCATGTAGAAGTCCTACTAGAACTAGAATGACCCCTAACCTCACTAAATCTTGGAGCTCTTTGTGCCTCAAGTATAACATCATGGTAGAGCTATCTATAATTAAAGGCCTCTTGTATACCATAATAAAGTTTGTTTGAATGTCTACGTGCATCAGTACTTGGAGAGAAATGTTGGTCCTAAGCAGTTTGAACCATCTACATCTACCTCACTCCATCATCTCTCTTCCTCTAGAGGTGATCCCTCTCACCAGAAATTTGATCCCTCTCACCAGAAATATGGTCCCTCTCACTCTCTAGCGCACCATAATCTCGCTTAGCATCCTATTGCTCCCTATGTCTGGAAACCACATCCTCTAGACTCTGAATCTGCACTCTTAGAATCTATAGATCATCGTCATCTCCTTCACCATCCTCTCCTTCATCCCCACCCCCCTCTACTACAGGTGCATCCTCCAGCTTTGGCATTTCGTCATCATCCCCATCCTCGTTGCTCACTTACTAAAGAATCATCATCATCTCCACTGCTTCCAGACTCGATGTCTTAAACAATGTCTACATCCTCCTCCCCCCTCATCTCCTCCCCCCCATCTCCTCCCTCGCCCTCAACTCCTCCTCCGCCCTCCTCTACTCCTTTGCCCTCCTCTCCTTCTCCGCCCTCCTCTCCTCTATCATCTCCCCTCCTCTCCCCCATATCAATCCTCAGATACTATCTAGGATGACATATCTACTAAGATATGATTGGAACCATCAGTTCATTTAGTGGAATAGGCCTATGTTTGTCCATCCATGTATCATACTGAGGTCTAGTCCCTGGATCTACCACACCTATACTCCAACCCCACTGTAATTCTTGAAGATCATCAAACTCTGTAGTAGCCACATGTGGTTGTATGCAAGCACCCCAATCATAAACCTCATGACTAACATGAGCAAAGTAAGTTGTAACAAAGGGTACTACCTGTACCTCTCCAAACTACCTAAGTACCAGTCCTGGTAGGTACATCTCAATAATCCTCTATGTCTCTATGATCCTCCCAATAAGATATCTTTGTTGTCTAAAGATAGGCAAGTGTTGAGCATCATCTGCCCAACTAGGGAAATCCAAATAAGGTCTCCAAATAAAATGTTGGAGGATATTAATGTGATGTCTCTAGTACAATATGTTACTCAAGCCCTTGTGTCTAATCCCAGGTGTATATCTATAAGCATATGGCTCCTCAAGATGCAAGTCAACATGAATCACTAGCCTTGAGATAGAAATATGCTCCCAAGACCAAGTCTGGAGCAATGTCACACCACAACTGACTGATCTATATCTCAAGTAAACAATGTTGTGCATGTGGTAGTAAACCATCGCTAAGAGACAAGGAACCCAAGCATACACTTGTCGATTAATAATTATATCATGGAGTACTCTGCCCCATCAAACTGAAAATGCATGACCTCACCTATCAGGGATAAGAAAACCACCTACGATATTGCACAATACTATAGTGAGCTCATGATTCCAAGTGAGATTGCCATGGGATATCATAATGACCATTGGTCTATAATTACTTCTCCTCACACTCAACAAGGGCACACAGTCTAGCAACACCATTGTCATGATCATATACAACTCTCACTCCATGGATGGGAATATATAATATCCTCCAAACATCCTCTAAGGTAATAGATGCCTCACTAGTAGGAAGATGGAAGGTACACGTCTCATAATTCCACTACTCAACTAACGCAGTGATCAAGGCCTTATTGGCCATAATCTCTTGTAATGTAAAACATGATACAATCCCAGATGTTAGATATGCAAAACCTCCTCATTGAGTATCTGGTCTTGAAGATCAAGACCATTGGGTCTATTATGTCCATAGTATAGCACTCCAATATTCTCCTCTACAGTAAACATATTGAAAATGTCAAATATCATACAAAGCAATAAAAAAATGATCAAACGCATGATAGAAAATAACATTTTATAACGAATGCATAAAACTTAAAGTCTTGTGCATAGCATTAACCACTAATACATTACATTTAAAACTTTTGTGTGACATTTAACATGAATGCGTAGAGATATGAACGTTTGTGTAGAAACATAGACTAATGCATTACAATTAGCACTATTGCATTACACTTACACTAATGCGTTATACTTATGACTCTTGTGTAACATTAAAGGCGAATGTGTGAAAAATGAAAGGCGAATGCTTAATAATTAAACCCATAGTCAATATTTTTATCACACTTTGTATGAATCATCTTTCAGTTATATATCATTGCTCTTTTTCCTTGAGATGAATATTTGGCATAGAACCTTTTCTTTTTTTTTATTTTCTCGCCTTGACTTGAAAGTAATGAAACCTACTCGGGTGTCACAATTACAGTAGCGCTGAAGTAGAATTTTAGATTTTCACTAGTCATATGATCAACTAGGTGTCTAGAATGAATTAGAGTTTTTGTTAATGTGTTTGAGATATAGAAATTGATAGATTTTAGGTTAACAAGTCTCAACTAGTGAAATCGCTACCCAACCATAAGTAAAGCGTCGTCACAGGGTAATGTTGAAAATGAATGACCTTAGGACCTCAAAGACTTCATGTCCGAATATCTAAGAAATGAGATGACCCTTGTTTCTATTGAATGCACACAAATGATAAACTTGGACATTTTCCTTATTTTATTGATGTTGCAATATGCAAATGTAGGATTTTTGTGCGAATGTGATGCATTTAGAAAATAAACTATATGTGATGCAGTTATTTGAATTAAATGAGATGCAATGTGGAAATTAAAACCTAAAGTAACCCAACCCTTAGCTATAATATCATTTAATGTGCATGCTATTCATAGGGTCAGGGAGTGGATCTCCCTCCATAGTAGCCAAATTATATGCTCCATTTCCTATAACCCTTGTTATGATAAAAGGACCTAGCCAATTAGGTTCAAACTTCCCTAGATTTTCACATTCTGCTAGGTTCCTTTGGTTCTCCTTGAGAACTAAATCTCCCACTTCAAAATTTCTTGGGCATACTCATTTATTGTAACTCCTTCTCAGTCTATTTTGGTAACCTTGCACATGAATTTAAATCATTTTGTCTCTTTTCATCGACCATTTCAAGCTCTTGTAATCTTGCAACCCAATAGTCTTCCCCTGATATGATGTGCATTAAGGATACTCTTAAAGACAGTAGTTCTATTTCAATAGGTAGTATTTCTTATGTACCATAGATCAATGAATATGGTGTTTCTCTTCTGGATGTGTGTACCCCTATTTTATAAGCCCAAAGAGCAGGGTTTAACTAGAGATGTGAGTCCCATCCTACATCAATGACAACTTTAAATTAGGATCTTTAATATTGTCTTGTTTGTTGCCTCTACTTGTCCATTACTTTGTAGATAATATGGCATCACAAATCTCCATTGTATTTGGAATTGTTCACATGATTCTCTCATTTCTTTATTCTTGAACAGATGTCCATTTTTGGTCACTATGCACATTGGAATCCCATACCGGCAAATGATGTAATTAAGGAAGAATTTCATTGTTTTCTTACCTATGATGTATGTAAGAGGACTCACCTCTACCCATTTAGTAAAATACTCAGTAGTCGTTAAAATGAATTTGTGTTTGTTGGAAGAAGTAGGATTAACTTTACCAACTAGATCCAACCCCCATTGTGAAAATGGCCAGGGTGATGTGATAGGTTGGAGATCCTATGCTAGTAGATGAATGAGATCTCCATGCACTTGAAATTGTCTACATTTTTGTACATATTTATTGGCATGCTTTTCCATCGTAGGTCAATAGTATCCTTCTTAATAATCTCTTTGATAGTGGTGGGCCACTTGGACGTGCACCACAAATTTCATCATGTGCCTCTTTTATGGTAAGTTGTTCTTCCTCTACAATCAATGTATCAGATAAGTGTTCCATCAAGGCTCTTTCTATATAATGTGTCAACAATTATAGTATGTTTAGATGCCTAAAAAATAAGTATTCTTTTGATTTCTAGACAAATTAGGAGACATATACTAAGTATGTAAGTTTGTGTATATCTCATTAAACCATGAGGATTCCATACCCACAATTACACATACATATTCTGATGAGGAAATCTCATATATCAGTACCATCAATTGTTCTACAATAAACTCAAACTGAGTTTGATTATTAGGCATGTTTAGTAGAGACCCTACTGTAGCCATGGTGTTGGTTGCCTTGTTCTGCACCCTTGGAATCTGTTCAAAAGTAATGTTACTAAAGTGTTCTTTGTGATCTTCTACCATTTGTTTATAAGGCATCAGTTTATCATCTTTTGTATTATAATAATCATTGACTTGATTTATAATCAATTGTGAGTCATTGTACACTTATAATTATGTTATCCTCCACTGTACAATGGTATGAAGTCCTATGATGAGAGCTTCATATTTGGTTATATTGTTCGTACAGGGAAAATAGATTTTGAATGACTTAGAGATAGAATCTCCTTGAGGGGTGATGAAAATAATCATCGCTCCTACTCTATGATTTGTTAAGGATCCATCAAAGTATAATTTCCAAATGGTAGATGTTGTCAATGTAAACACAGATTCATCAAGAAAATCTATTAGTAGCTGGTGACTGTCTTGTAGGGGAGCATATGCTAACTGATCTGCTATAGTTTTCCCTTTGATTTCCTTTTTGTCCACATATTCTATATTAAACTCCCTTAAAATCATGACCCACTTGGCCAATCTTCCAGTTAATGTTGCTTTGCTGAACAAATATTTGAGTGGATCAAAGTGTGCTATGAGTTTAACTTTGTGACTCGGCATATAATGTCTAATATTTTGAGATGTGAAGATCACTGCTAGACATGCTTGTTCTATAGGAGTGTAATTAAGCTCATATCCAATTAGGGTTTTACTTATATAGTAGATTTCTCTTTCCTTTCCTTGATCACCACGTTGTGCCAACAGGTCTTCCAAAGATGAGTTTGTTGTTGATATTTATAGTAATAGGGGCTTTCCTTGAGTAGATGTAACTAATATTGGAGTATTCAGAAGATAATCTTTTAAAGCTTGAAAAGCTTCTTGGCACTATTCTATCCATTTGAAGGTGAATCCTTTTCTGAATAAATATTGAAATGGATGACACTTATCTGCTAACTATGCTATGAACCTTCTTATAGATTGCAATCTTCCTTGCAACCCTCTCAACTACTTGAGTGTTGATGGAGGTTGCATATCCATGATTTCTTTGACCTTTTCTCCATCTACCTCAATTCCTCTATTGGAAACAATAAAGCCAAAAAGTTTGCCTGTTGTTACACCAAACACACTCTTTTTGGGTTTAATCTGACATTGTATTTCTCTAATTCATCAAATATATTTGTAAGTACTTCAAGGTGACCTTCTCTTGTCTATGATTTATCTAGTAGATTATCCACATAGTCTTCGATGATATTGTGAATCATGTCATGAAATAATATTGTCATAAACCTTTGATACGTTGCCCGTGCATTCTTAAGAACAAGTGGTGTGATGTTCCAGTAGTATGTTCTCCATGGACAGGTAAATTTCTTCTATTGTTGATCTTCTGGTGTAATCTTGATCTGGTTGTATCCTAACAAACCATCCATCAATGAAAACATTTCATTCCCAGTAGTTAAGTGAACTATCATATCTATGTTAGGTAATGGGAAATCATCCTTAGGACATTCTTTGTTTATATCTAAGAAATCTGTGTAGATTCTTATGCCCCCAGTGGGCCTAGTCACAAGTACCAGATTGGATATCCACTTTGCATAGTCAATAGGTGTAATGAATCCTACACCCAAAAGCTTTTGGAGTTCTACTTTGACCAGTAATGCAATATATGGATGCATCTTTCTTATATTTTGTTTCTACGGTTTGATTCCTGGTAGCAATAGTAAATGATGTAACACCAATTTTGGATCTAGAATTCGCATATCTGTATAGGACCAAGTGAAATAGATTGAACTTTGTTTGAATAATTGTATGAACATGTCCTTTTCTTCTTGGTTTAATGTTTTTTCTAAGTGGATATTATGTACAACTTCCCATTCTGCTATATTGACTTCTTCAATCTCTTCCATAAGTAATGTTGAATTCTCTTGTTCAATAGGGAGGTTGTCTAACTTGTTCTTTCCACCATGATCACTTTCATCTGTATCTTATGTCATAGAGGAACTTGCCTCTCCAAAGTATGTTGTTCTATCCAAATCTATAGCAAATCATGCCTTGTGATCACCTTGTGGAAATCCCTCTCCAATGCTGAGAAATTATTCAATAGCTTTATCATTCTCAAACCAATCTAGACTTTATTTTCATTCTTGCCCCCAATCAATCAAATGTGAGTGTATAAGGAGTAAGTCATTGTTTCTTCCTATTGTAAAATATTTTGATAACATGCATTCCTAGTTATTTGGATATCCTGATACATCTTTATCATCAATGGGTGATTGGTTGTCATCTACCGTGTTTATTGCTTGTGGGTTGACATCATGGTTAGATAGGAATTCATAATCGTGAGAATCTGTAATACTTTCTATGTATGTTTCAGTTTTTGAGGTTGTATCACTTATCACCTCTTATTTTTGTAACTTAGTTTGTTGTAGATTTGTGGACCTCCTTTGTGTGGTGAATACCCTTCTTAAGCTTGGTATAAGTCATTGTAGTCTATCATCATTTGACTCCTTTGGAGGAGATTGAGTTGTTTCCCTTGGAAAAAGTATTGACAAAAACCAAGGATTAGGCTCATTTGTTGGTGTGTTTGTTACCCTATTTGCTTGTGCAGATGGTTCAGATATTGTATTTCTAGGTGGTTTTGTGTTAGCTTCTTGTAGAAGTTGATATCTTCACCATCTGATTCCATACTAGGATATATTGATGCTCTCTTGCTTCTTTGAGATGAAGAGTGAAATACTCATGTTGATAACTAACTTTGAGGTATGTACTCTGATGGTAGCCTAGGTTTGTTCAGTATATCTAGTGTATGTTGTCTTGCCTCTTTTATATTTGGTACATGTTTATATCTTAACCCTTGATTCTTTGGGTTTTCATTTGGTAAAATAGGTTCTAATCATCCTTTCTTATGAAGTCCCAATCCTGTGGTACCATCATACCCATTTTTTTGTATCATCTTGAAACCATTGCCATACTAAAAGTGACCTAGGTATTGTCATGTCTTCTTCTATGTATACCTAGTGATTGACATCTTCATTCAGAGATTCTTCTTATCAATCTCCCCATCTCATGAAAGAGAATTAATCTAAGTAATTTACTATCTCTTTTCCTTTATCTTGTTTAATCATTGTGTCCTGAGGCTTCCCAAAAGACCTAGAAGAAAGAGATAATTGTCTGCCATTCAAGGTACTTGAAATGGAGTATTCCCCACAACCAACATCCTTAATTTGTAAAGAAGATGCGGTAGGTGTATTTTTTTGTATTTCTGTGATTATCGATGATGCCATTTGTGTAGCGAGTGGTGTTGCTTGATTAATGGGTACCTAGTTACCTACACTTTCCTTTAAGTGATTACAGTGTTGGGATGGATTTGGATCACCCTTTATGGTGATTTCAATGCCATTCTATGAAAATTTAACACATTGGTGGAATGTTGAAGGTACGGCCTGTATGGCATGAATCCATGGGTGGCCCAATAGCAGGTTATACCCTAGTTCTTTGTCCAACACTTGAAAGGTAACCTGTGTTGTGATAGGTCCTATTTGCACTAGTAGTGTAACTACACCTTTTGAAGGGCGCTCTTCATCATCATATGCTTTGATGTTTATTCTCTTTGAAGGAATAATATGAAGCTCAAAATAACCCAATGCCTTGACTAGCTTTAGTGCACAAATGTTAAGACTAGATCCTCCATCTATAATTACTCTTTTGACTTTATTATTATGCTTGTAAGCTTCTAGATGTAGCGGATCATTATGGAGAAGTCTATCACTGGAACATCCCATTCTGTGAAAGAAATATAGGTACGATCAGTTAAATTCCCCACCATATATTTGAGTATTTTCATCTATATCTCTATCAACAATTGAATCTTGAAGTTCTTTATCCAGGATAGCTTTGTGATTTGGTTCTATACACAATATCTCAAAGAGTGATATCTGGGTTGGGATTTTCTTCAGTTGCTCAACCCCATTATAGGTCCCTACTGTTGGTGATGGGTTGGATGGTACTCCTTATAAGGTTACTTTTGATCTGTGAGTAACTACTGCATAGTCTCTATCTCTTGGATTTATTGTGATCATAGCCACTATATTATCTCTTGTGAGGGACATGTCTACAACATATGTTGTGTTATCAAGGTTTATTTCATATCTCCTCTTATAGTCATTATGTGCAAGCCCAATATCCATGATTTGTACTGTAATTTTATCTTCAAACCATCCTCAATAAAATTGTTCTTCCTGGCCCCAGTCCATAAGACAGAGATTCTTGTCTTCGTCATATTTTGGTGCTTTTGACATCATGCAAACTAGGTTATCATAGTTATCAATATATTGATGTTTCTCATCATCATCAAGTTCTTCTTGTGAATCAACATTTATTACATCTCCAGAGCTAATAGCATGAATAGTATAGTCATATGAGACTTTTGTGCAGTTTGCGGTGTTGTCTTTTGTTCTTAATGTGGGTGCCTCCCCTTTATCATCTTTGACAAAAGGATCCTTGAAGATGGTGTGATTTATGTTCACTGAAGTTTTGTTGGTATTGATTGTGATGTCACCTTGATCTGTCAGGTCCTGAATTAATTTTTTCAATTTATAGGAACTTGCATTTTAATGACCTTTTGTACGATGATAGTCATAGAAATCATTATCATTCCACCATATAGGTTTGAAAGGACTTGGTTCATATACTCTAACCTTTGGAAAATTAATCATATTTGTCTCTATTAACTACTCTAATGTTGATTCAATAGGATCCCCTAGAGGTGTGTAGTCCCTTTTTGGAGCATTTACCCTTGAGAATTTTGTGTTTGTAGCTTGTGCAACATTTGCATTTGTCAGCATTGTGTTATTCTCTGTATGTGGACTAAATAATTGACTTGGTCCTAGTAAAGATATAATTGGTTGAGCTTTGTTCACTGTACGACAACACCATCATTGGTCACAATCTTGTTTCCTGACCAAAACTTAGATTTATCAATGTTGTTCTTATTCTCATATTTTATGATACCTTGTTCTACTAGTCCTTCCTCTCACTTCAAGGCCTTTTCAATGATTTGTATCGGGCACTTAAATTATGGGATTAAGTTTTCTTCAAAAATGTCAACTTGCTCAGTTTCAGGAATAATAGTCTTGCACCTTCTGTAGAGAGATCTCCATATTTGTATGAAGGATGAAAATGTTTCATTTTCATATTGTTTTGCAACACATAGGCCCATCAATGTAACTAGGGTTTCAATGTTATGTGAGAAGTTAAAAATGAAATGTTAAGATAATTCACCCCATGATGTGATCATTGGTAGGAGATGTGAAAACTACTCCAACACTAAACCTCCAAGACTTTTTTGGAACAATCTCATTACATAAGAGTCTTTAGTTGCAACCTCTATACATGCAGTGAAAAATTCTCTGATATGATCTCTAGGATCACCCTTCCCTTGGTATCTGCCAAATTTTGGTGTTTCAAAATATGATGGGAAAGGGGACATGTGTATTGTGTGATCAAAAGGATAAGAACATAAGTCCTCCATTGTATAGCTCTTTTTATCATTACTGGTTTTCATAGTTGTCATATGTTGTTGTAGATTTTGTACTTGTTGGATCAAAATATCTGTTTGAGTTAGTGGTACACTTTGTGAGTGTATATTTACCACAAAAGGATTCATGGTAGTATAACTAGAAGGTTGTTGAAAGGTACCATGACTATAATTTTGTGTGTTATGGGTTCTACTAGGTACTGTAAAATAAGAAAATTGTGAACCCTTGTTTGATTGGGTTATCCTCATTGTATTAGCGGAACCTGGGTTTGTATTCTAATGACTGTATGTAGAACCTATGGAATAGGAAACTAGACATTGATTCACACTTGTTGTATGAGAAATATATGAGGTTTGTGTTTGAATTGGTGCCAAAACACTTGACATTACTTGTATAGTTTGAGAGGCTATGATAGCCAGCATTTGTGTGCTAGCGTTCATTGTTGAGGATGATACACTTGCTTGCGAACTCGCATTTGATGCCATATTTGTTTATGTAGATGAGGTTGATGAATTTTGGGAGAAACTATAGGTCATAGCTTGTGTTTGTGTTACATTTGGTATTTGACTGCTATTTGGACCTAAAGTGATTCCTAATGGTAAGATTGTTGTGACAGCAAAATATTTAGGTAGCTTAGCACCATTTTGTAATAACAACGAGAGATATTTATCCCTGTCACTGTGTATAAAAGCATTTAGAATCATAAGGACATGTGGGTCTTGTTGAGATGACTTAATCTCTTCACATGTTAAGTTTTGTTGTAGCTCATGTATTGTCAGAATGGCATAGGGATTTGACCATTGAAAATTTTGATTACTTGATATGTCCATGTTCCAAGTTGGATTAATTGATGGGTCGTTATTTGGCTCCATTTTACTCTTTGCCTTGTGTGACCTTATGAGAGGCATATAAGACTTCTATATGAGGATGCTTTATAATATAATGCAAGACGATGATAAACTTGGATTATGAATGTAAGATTCTAGACCTAAAGACAAAGTATGCAACACTAGACCAAACTCTCTATTGGGGATTAGGACACGAAACTTGTTGACTACTTTGATATTTTTGCAATGCAAGTTTTCCAAGTTCTTCTCTTAGAAGTTCTGCAACAATTTCTCTATCAGTTCTACGAGCAATTTTATACTCTCTATCTAGCTCATACACAACTCCTATGTACTAAGGTAGACTTTTCTTTAATTTCCAAGCTAAGTTATCTTAATCCTCAATGATTTCTTGTTGTCCACTGTTTGGCACTAGATTAGGTTGCTTGAAGGGGAGAAAACCATCACCTGGGAGACCCATTAGGACACATACTATGACTTTCTAGGATGATTATGCAAATGATGATAGACTAAGATGGACGTATATTAGGCTTAAACAAGGACTAATTGTAAAGACTATAGTGACCCTAAAATGAATGAGGAGGTTAACGGGACATAAACAAGGACCTATGCAAAGATTATGGGGACATAAAATATGAGAATGCAAGGATTTGTGAAAACTTTAAGGACATAAATGAGGACTATGCAAGGAATTATTCTAAGGACGTATATGAGGATGACAATGAGGACGTAAATGAGGACTATGCAAGGATGCTTATGGCCACAAGTATATAAAATTTTGGAGTTTGTAGGACTGTCTAATGTTTCAAGTAATTTTGTTTGTAGGACATGTCTGTTATTTTTTAAATCTAAGAACACTTGTTTAAAGATAGGTATAGCTAACTGAACTGTGTTCTAACAAACTGTGTGAATTCAGAGATATGCAAGGTAGGGCCTGAAATATCCCAAATACTAACTCAATACTGGTTTGGCACAATGATACACATAAAAGAACAGAAGACAATCTTAGGCTGGATATTGGAAACTATTCAATGAGGCCCTTAGAAAATACTAAAAAACGATGAACAACGAGAGAGTCTGGTAGCACTAGCTCCACTCCATGGCACATACATCTCATGCATGTCAGTCTCTCTTACCCCAAAGATCTAAAGATTGTATTACTGATAGACTTCTATCTCATAAAGCAAGCTACATGAAGGGTATCTATGGGGTACGATTTTCAATCTTAGAATCAATGAATGTGGGATTTGGGCTACTAAGTTGGTTCTTATTGTATGTTTTGAGGGATCCCAATCCAACAATGGATTCTCAGAGCAAGCCACTTAAGGCTTTAGTTAATCTCATTGGTGTAGGGAAGTCCCCCACATACATCGAATTCACTCAACACTCTAGCCGCCTGACCAATATATTTATATAGTGGCTTGAAAAAACCTGCTTGAGAGTACGCTAGGAGAGATGATATCCCCAACGCATCCAAATTTGAAGTACCTTTATGGGGTGATAAAATTCCTAGTCAAAGATACCCCTTACTAGTAAAATGAAAAAGTGGGTGTCATTATCACCTTTCCCTTTCTCCCAAGACCCTGAAGGCAGATGGAAAGGTAGTTAATGCAACAATAGGTCCACCCCAAACACAATAAAATGTTATTTCCCTTTAAAAATTTCAAAGTGTGATTTATTTTATTTATAAGCATGATTCATGTTCATTTTAAAAACCCAAACTTAGGTGTGAGATATGCATGTGCATGTCAATTTAATAACACAAAACTAAAGTATGAAAGCATGCATGTCAATTTTAACCAGATTTGTTTTAAGCACTGAATTGAAGTGTGAAAGCATGCATGTTCATTTCTAATCAGAATTTTTTTAAGCACCAAATTGAAGTGTAAAAGCATGCATGCCCATGATTTCTAAAATGCTCTTGAAATGATCTGGCCTTCTCTGTTATTTCACCACATTTTGTTGTAGTGTCATAAAATTGCAACCTTACAATTTTTTACTCCATTTGGGTCTTCACATTGGAAAAACAAATTGTTGAGCTTGATTGGAGACTCCAGACATGCTCACACCTCTTGAAACTTGCATTTCCTTACACCCCGCACTGCTTGTTCCCATTTCCTTTCCTAAATTAGGGCAGGACAAGGGCATGGAGCCCCTATCCTTGCCCTATTTTGGGCCCCCTCCACTCAAACTTTGTATTGGGCTTTGCAATTTTGAAGCGGGAAAATTTTCCCATGTCGACCTTTAACAAAAAATTATTCAATTAACCCTAATTGACGAATATATAAGACACATTTTTTCCTCCTATTTGCATAAGTTATGAGGTTCAATCAAGTCAATAAGCAAAAGTAAGGTGAACAAGCATTATCGGCATTCAAGCATTCAAGCATTCAATTTTAATTCAAGCATCCATTGAGCATCTCAAGTCTCCTTTCAAGGCTAGGTGTTGCATTCAAGTCAAGGATTCAACCATTGGAGTGGAGATATCTCTTTAAATTCAATTCTACATATCCTTTCAAATATCTCTATCAACATTTCAATTGCACCCTCTCTTGAGGTGAACTCTATTTCAATAATTTACTTTCATTTACGTTCAAGTAATTTTCATCATTTGGTTAATTCCAAAACTGGGATTTGACCTGAAGGAAAACCCCTAATCCCAACAACATTTCCTCCCTTTTCTATGTGTAGGTTGTAGGTGTGCAATTGTATTTGCGGATTTGGAGTTTATTTTCAGAAATGGAAAACCCCTTTTTGGTGTGCGGATTTTTCGGAGGACCATGTACACTTTCAACACGATCCTGATAATTTTTGCTCAAATTTGCAAGGGAGATTCATCTCGACATTTTACAGCTTATTTCAGGTACACAGCTTCATCCTGCATTTCTATCTTAACTTATAATCATTTCTTTGCCGCTTTTACACTTAGTTTTAAATCACATAATTCAACTTATCCATTCTAAAAGAGGGGTTACTTTCATTTTCCAAATTCATTGTCAATTCACTTAGCATTCAATCTCTTTCTATTTAGATCGGATCTAGTGAATTCTCCTTTTCTTGAGGAGAGAATATTTCCTCTTGATTTCCTCATCACCCTTTTTCACTCATTGCATTTTGGTGAACCCAATGTCTTACATGCTTTACATTAAAATTTATTGCATATTTTTCATTCACAAGTTTGATTTTCTTACAAATTTACAAAACTTAGCTGTCAAAACCCTAGTTTTCAAAAATTGAAATTGATCTTGTGTTTTGCAAAAGTTTCTATCTATTGTTTTAGATCTAAACAATTGCATTGCTTTTAAAATTCAATTCCTTCATTATCTTGTTCAAATTACAAATCAAATTTATAAAATTAAGTGGTTAATTGTGAAAACCCCAATTTTTAAAATCAATTTGAACTTATGCAAAAATTGAATTAACATTTAATTTTTCAAATTTGGAACTATTTTCAGATTTGTCTTCCTGCCTAAAATTCAAATTTTCAATTTTCCTCCTTTTTCAAAATTTGAAATTTAAAAATTCAGTGTTTAGGCCCTAAAACCCTAATTTTCAAAATTAATTGTATTTTGTGCAAATTTCAATCAAATTCAATCAATTTCAGTTTTCTAAACATTATTCAATGTGGCCCTATCTATTAGGTTTGACCTTTTTCAAAACCCTAATAGGGTCCTATTTTCACATTCAAACCTTAATTTCACCTATCTCAACTTCGTAAAATCAACTAGGTTTTGGGGGTTAGCTTTAAAATCATCAAAACTTTCATGCCTTAAAATTTCTGAAAAAAGTTGGCAGGAACATGTGCAGTTTCAACTCTGCCCTTGGCTTTTTCCCCAAAATTTTGGGAGACTGTTATGACTATATTTAATTGCTTGAATCCAGAAAGTTGGCTGATTTTCTTGAATTTTGATCCCTCTAAAATAAAAAATACTTCTCAATTTCAACATCACAATTTTCAAGGAAAGATTTAAAATTAAGTGTTAATTATAATCTGCCCTAATTTTAAAATGTTAATTTTGTCAATTTTAATTTTAAAATTAAGTGGTATCCCATTGGCCCTAATTTTAAAATTCAATTTCCTTTTTCTCAATATTTTTCTTGCAAAATTGTGCCATTTTTCTTGTTTCCACAAAGTTCAAATTGTGTAATCATTATTTCCTTGAAATTTGCAATATTCAATTTTGCCAACTTTGTTCCCAAAATTCAAAATCCAAAACTTCCCTCTAGTGCATGATTTTTACCACTATTAGTCGTACCTACACTATCCCCATTAAACAAAGCATTAGAAATAAGGTTTCCCACGGTTTAATTATCGAGGAGTTGGAGCCTAATTTGGGTGACTTTTTCAATGAGGATAATGCTAATTCTTCCCATCCTAATCACATCCCTATTTGCCCAATTGATGATTCTAATTATGAAGAAGAAGCTTTGACTAGAGTTTCCATAGATCAAATTTAAAAATTGGATAATCAATTTGACAACTTTCAACAATGGATGTCCCAAGAATACCCTAATAGTGAAGCTCTTCCACTAATTGAAGGTCTAAAGCACATCATTCAAAATGATAAGAATGAAATTGATATATTGTGTGTCATTGCTCATATTGTTGATTCTAATTTCATGCCTATAAATATTTGTGTTGAGAACTTAGGTTATTCACAACCTTCTACACAAATCAATCATTATATTCCTTTGACCACTCCGATGACTAGCATTCCTACTTTTACTCCAAACATTATGGCTACATCAACTCAAAACGTTATACCTACAACCATTAGTCATGGGGTAAATCCCTCTTCTTCAAGAAATCCTTCATCCTTACGTATTCCTTCAATAAGTATTCCTCTTGTGTCTCACCCAATAAATATGATGCAAGGGGTCAATTCATCCAATCATTCTATTCCTCTATTTAGTGTCCCATTTCCTGCTCAATCATCACATATGCGTACTTACCATATTGTTCCACCACCTTATTCTCATTCCATGCCTTCTTTCAACAACATCACACCACCTTCTCATTCAAACATGTCTAACATAAATTCTTCAACTGAAGTAACTATTAATAATCTTGCTCAAACTGTGGCATCATTGCAACAACAAATCGCTTCTATGAGTTAATCCAAGTTTAGTGTGCCCACATTTGATGTTGTGAGCCCACTTTCTCTTGATATCGTTATAGTTGTCCCTCCTAAACATGTTGAAGTCCCTCAATTGGAACTCTAGAAAAGGTGATCATTTAACACATGTCAAGTCATTTCAAACCTTATGTACTAACTTTTCTTATGATCAAAGATTGCTTGCCAAATTGTTTACTATAACATTGAGAGATAAGACTTTACAATGGTGTTTCTTTTTTCCTTCTTAGTCTATTATTTCTTTTCAACAATTAGCAAATGCTTTTATTCAACAATTTCAAAACAACATACGTCCTAAAATCACTTTGACTGATTTAATGCATTGTAAACAAGTTGTTCAAGAAAAAATGATTGATTTCATTGGTAGATATAAGCATTTGTGTTCTCAAATTTATTTTTTAGTGCCTAATAATGATATACAAGGAATTTTTATTTCTAATTTGCAAAAATATGTTAAAGAAAAACTTCTCCTTTCTAAGTTTACTTCCTTTCTGCCTTTTTCTGCAACACTTCACAATTATCAACTGATTGTGATTCAACTGGAGCAATCCACACCTATGGCTCTAAGTGATAAGGGTGGCAGTGCTCAACAACCATTTGTGAAGTTCAAACAAATTAAAGACTTCATTGAATTCAATGACAACATCAACAACAACAATATGAATGCTACAACAGGTGTACCTCCTATTTCTAAATTTTTCAAAAGAGAAAGACAATTTACTCCTTTGAATGAATATTTATAAAGCATTATGTCTTAGTTGTTATGAAGAAATGTTATCAAAATTCCTCCAATAAAACCAGTTAACCCTTCTAAAGCAGCCTCACCTTACTTTGATAATAATTTTTTTTGTCAATTTCATCGTTAACCTGGTCATGACACTGAGAAATGTTTTGCATAAAAAACTAAGATTCAAGATTTGATTGATAATAATACTATACCTGTGGTAGGTGTGAATGATAAGATAAATGAATCAGTAGACCCTCCTAATCAAAATTTAATATTTTTACTAATCCTTTACCTTCTCATACCTCTAAAGTGATTGAGACTAAACACACTTCTTTCTCTCCTTCTGATGTGACTACCACGATTAAAATTTTGGTGAATATGATAAACAAACAAGGAAAACCTAAGGATCTATGTATCACGTTTGACCCTAGCGAGACCATTAGAGCACCTGATGGACCTGTATACATAGTTGTGAAGATTAAGGAAATATTTCATCGTGGTGTGCTTATTGATCCCTCTTTTATGGTTAATGTCATCACTAAGGAGTATCTTTTCACTTTACATTTGCATAAACCAATCTATGATAACACTAATGTGGTTGTTAAGTTATTTGATGGATTTTCTTTTCCTACCATTGGTTCTATCACACTTCCTATTGAGGTTCACACTAAATCTATGGATGTCAACTTTGTTACCATTCCTTCCTTTGAGCAATTCCGTGTGAAGTTGGGCTACCCTTGGCTATCTTCCATGAAGGCTAGATTGCTTCTCCAATTCATAAGTGTTTGAAATTTCCCCACAATGGAGAAATCATATCCATTAAACATAGCTTATTTAACCCAACCTAAAGAAGCCCAGGTCTTCCTATTGATTAGTTTTGGCCTCAACAATTTCAATCTCTTCCACCAAGAAGCGATGCTCTCTTTCAATCCTATAAAAAATGGAATAAAGATATGACCTTATCCTTACGCTAGCCTAGAACTCCAAAACTTGATATTCCCATAATTCTTGAGGATGAGGTTGTTCCCTTGACGGATAGAACTAATCTTCCTTGTAAGGAAGATTCCCAACCTATTCCTATGGATGAAACTATGATTTCTCCTAAGAAGAATAACAATATTCCTCCTAAGGTTAGACCTCCTCCTCTTCATGATGGACCTGGTCTCCTTCCTACACTGAACATTCCTCCTTTATATGGTGTAGTTCTACCTCCTTTCTCTTATAGAATGAAGACACCTGCCTCTCCTCTTGTTCAACCTAAAAGACCTCAACCTAAACCTCCAACTACCAAAGATGAGAATATTCCTCCTTTAATAAATATTCCTCCTTCTTCTCAGCCTTCCATTAAGACTCGATGAAATTGTTGTGTGAGAGAAAGTTGAGAAAAGACTCGTGTAAGAGCTCATGAAGTTGTGCCTCAAAACACTCAATCTCTGAAAACTCCAACAGTTGATATGATTCCCTTTTCTCCTAAGCAAGATGTTGAACCTAAATCTTCAAATCATAAGTTGTAGAAAAAATGTGATGGTTTTACTTCTATTCATGTTTGTGCTTCTCTTTCTATAAATCTTGATGAAGAAATAGGTGAAAATGTTATTCATGGTGGCAATACAACTCCTAATGCTTCTAATAGTGAATATGAGTATGTCGATGTGGACAAACATTTATCTAAAAACCTTAATCCTAGCTCCTAGAATCAAACAAGGTGACTTTGCACATGAGCATAGTCCTTGTTTGCATCTTGTGATAGCTCCGTCTGCTATGCTCGATGTTGCTCCTCTGGCATGTTTCCCGCCTTCCCAAAATAGTGATTAGCAAGATCAAGAGGTGGATGTCGTGCTAGACTAGCTACATTAGCACTATAGATCCTCTACCTCTCTCTCTTTCCTTCCTCTTTTGTGATCATTTTTCGATGTGTATCCCTGTTCTTCTATGTTCCCTAGTAATTTCTACTTGAGGAAGATGCAAAGCACTAAGATCTCTTATGGTCTCTTTCATGTTGACTCAAAAAACACTTCTATTTCTTCCAAGGTAGTTTCCTTTCTTTGGAGAGTGACAACTATTCTATATATATATATATATTGTGTTTTGTGTTCATTATCCTTGGGTTTATCCCTTGATTGGGGGCTAAATCCTTGTGATAACGTTCTCTCTCTTAGGTGTACCCTACCTTAAAGAAATCACTCATGATAAGGCATGCGTGATTTCTTTAAAGTGGGGGCATACACTCTGCTCATATTTTCCTTCTTGATAATTTAAGTTACTTAGTGAAATTGGCTTTTCTTTGTAATTTTGGTATCCTTCCTTTTCATAAATCATAGTGAGGAGAACCTTGCTACTTGCAGTCGTGGTTCTCTCCCTTTTGATCTTACCTTTTACTTTGTCAAGCGATGTTGTAAGATCCTTAGTCCACTAGGGGCTTGGTGTATCTTACCTCCTTGACGTGGTGAAAGTCTTTCAATCTTGTTTCCTTGTACTTTATCAGTAGTATTGGCATACACTTATACTCCCACTAAAGTGGGGGCTAATGTAGCATCATAAAATTATGACCTTATAACAATTTTCAATCATATTTAGGTCTTCACATTGGAAAAAGGAATCTCTAAGCCTGATTGGAGACCTGAGACATGCTCACACCTCCTAAAACTTGCATTTCCTTGCACCTCGCACTACCTGTTCCAATTTCTTGTCCTGAATATGGGCAAGACAGGGGCATGGCACCCCTTTCCCTCCTAGGATATGGGCGTGGTGCCACTGTCCTTGCCCTATTTTGGGCCCCCTCCTTTCAAACTTTAAATTGGACTTCACAATTTTGAAGCGGGAAAAGTTTCCCTATGTTGGCCTATAATGAAAAATCGGTCAATTAACCCTAATTGATGAATATATAAGACACATTTTCTCCTCCTATTTTCATAAATCAAGAGGTTCAATCAAGTCAATAAGTGAAAGTAAGGTGAACAAGCATTATCGACATTCAAGCATTTAAACATTCAAGCATCCATTGAGAATCTCAAGTCTCCTTTCAAGGCTAGGTGTTGCATTCAAGTCAAGGATTCAACTTTTGAAGTGCAAATCTCTCTTGACATTCAATTCTACATATCCTTTCAAACATCTCTATCAATGTTTCAATTGCACCCTCTCTTGAGGTGAATTTTATTTCAGTCATTTCCTTGCAAGTACTTTTCATCATTTGGTTAATTTCAAAATCGGGGTTTGAATTGAAGGCAAACCCCCAATCCCAACAATATTTCCTCTCTTTTGTGTGTGTAGGTTACAGGTGCACAGCTGTATTTGCAAATTTGAACTTCATTTTTAGAAATTGAAAAACCCTTTTCGGCACGTAGATTTTTTGGAGGACTGTGTGCACTTTCAACACGGTCCTGACAACTTTTTCTCAAATTTGCAGGGGAGCTTCATCTCGACATCTTACTGTTAATTCCAGGTGCACAACTTCATCCTGCATTTCTATCTCAAGTTATAAGGATTTCTTTGTTGCTTTTACACTTAGTCTTAAATCACATAATTCAACTGTTAGAATATTCAATCATTACTTGCCTTAGGTTTATTTGTATTTAGTTTGGGATATTCCTTTGGAATCCCTACATGTAATTTGTCCTATTGTACATGTGTGAGGACAAGTCATTTCTTTCATTTTCTTTTATTAAGGAATTTAAGATTTTCTCCTTAAGAGCATGTGGACACATGGTACACACATTTTATGAATGGTGGCATTCATAGATTTGGGAGTTAATTTGTAACTCCTCTTATATCTATTTAAGAGATATATTTTCTATCATTTCTTCTTAATGATGTTATTGTAAAAGATCCTTATTCATAATATCACAAGGGGTTTTTCTTTTCTTTTTCCCTTTCAAATGTTCTTGTGCTTCCTTCTTCACATTTGGGTGATTGCTCCAAGGTTTTTGCATTTCTCTTGGTAACATTTACTTCATCAATAAACTTACTTGGATTTTGTTTTCCTTTCCTTGCTTTTGTATTTTCTTTTATGGTATCAGAGTAGGTTTTAATCCTTGTTTCAAGTTGAGATTGATGAAGGTTACCATTTTGTTGAGTTCACCTTCTTGGAGGCATTTTTTAGAGGAGAAGTTCTTTCTCTAATACTTTCTATTGTGCAAGTTTTTTGCTTTAAATCTGTATTTTTTTTTTTTTGCTAACGTGCTTTAGAAGGCGTGCCACCAAAGTTATTTATTTGGTTTAAGTTTTTTTTGTGACTAGTTTGGAAGGTTTACCGCCAAACTCAGCCTCCTGAATCTGTTTGGTCAACTTGTTGTCAAACCCATATTATCTATCTTGTTTTGAAAGGCTTACCGCAAAGACATTCTCTAATTCATTTGAGTTTTGTTTTTTTTCTGAGTTTGTGTCTCTATTAATCTTCAGTGTTCTAACGATTCTTTGCATGATTTCCAAATACGATTCATCAATAACGTACTTTTGTTCTTTATCATTCATTCTATCTATTTCTTTAATATTGCTTTCGCCAGTTTAAACAAAAAAATGTTTTCTTCATTCTTCTATCCTTTATGCAATCTTCGTATCTCTCATTTCTCTTTTCCTGCAATCTCTATAAAGTTTTTTTGATTTTTCAATCAACAATTTCTGGTGTATTCTTGCTTACATTTCTCAGCTAATCATTACATTTGCAATAATATATTTTAATATTTCAGCATAGTAATCAAAATAACGCCTCTCTCATCTATGTGGTTGATTTACCCATCTATGTTATTTCTGCAAACCTACTCTTTTCTCTCTGCACTCCCAGTAACATTTTTTGTTTGAGTAACGTTTTTCTCTGTATAATTACGTCTCTGCTCCCATTTGTAATGTATTTCAGTCCTTATCATATTCATGGTTTTGTGAGTTTAGTCTCACGTATAATTTCCTCAAGTTTCTTAAATTTCCTTAATACCTTGTCCACGTTTTATCTAAAGCTAATTTATAAATAGCTTAAGTTTTTATTTCTCACGTATATTCTTTAGAAAGTTTATATTAAAAAGTTTAAAATTTTATAAAGTTTTTTTTATATAAAAAATTTTCAAAAGTTTATAATTTTTTTTAAAAAGGTGTTTTTATATATGAAGTTTTTAATAAAGTTTTTACTATGAAATTATTTTATTTTCTTATTAAGAAAAATTTTAAGTTTAAATATATTTTTTTAAATTAAAAGTTAAGTTTTTTAAAATTTAAATTTGTTATTAAATTTTTGAAATAGTATTATTTTATAAATATTTTTTTAAAAAGATTTTTTTTAGAAAGATTTATTAAAATTTTGTTCAATTTGTAATTAAGGAGGTCATTTTTTCTTTTTTTAATCAAAGAGGATAATTTTTATTTATTTTCAATACTAACCATCACTTGTTCACGTTTATTTTGTTATCTTGTCTACTTTAATTCTGGAAATTAAATTTAGTAGTTCTAATTATCATTCATGGAAAACACATATTTCCTTTATTTTTTGTTTCAAGCACCTTTTGGATGTTGCAACTGATAAAAGTTCAGAGCCCGCAGCAACTGCTCCTCAAGCCGACCAAGACAGATGGAAGGCTCAAAATGAGGCAGCACTTGGTTTGATTGGAATTTCAATGGTTCCTGATTTGTATATTCTAATTGGAAATTGTACAAAAGCATATGAAGCATGGGAAATTTTAAAAACAAATTATGATAGTTCAAATGAATCCCGAAAAATTCAGCTTCAAGATCAACTCGAAGATCTCAAGTATATGGATTTTAAAACCATGGATGAATTCTTATTAAAGTTTGATTCTATTAATAATCAATTAACTGGTTTAGGAGTTACACTAGCTGATTTACGTTTAATTCATCTTATTCTTAAAAAATGTCTTCCTCGTCAATTTCAGCAATTTATTACGAATATTCATGGTCAACTTGCTATTCCTAGGTTAGCTACTCAATTAACTTATTATATTTTTAATATTTTTTTATGTCAAGAGGAAGCTAAATTAATTCAATTTGGTACTCTTAAAAGTAGTGAACATGCTTTTATGTCTAAAAATTAAACATAATAATAATTTTAGATCCAATAATAATAATCATAATCATAATAATAATCACAAATCTTCTAATTATCAATGCCATTCTAAATCCTATCATAACAATTCTCATAATAATACGTACAATTATCAAAGGAATAATTCTCAAACAAGATCCCATTGCACATATTGTGCGAAAGATGGACATATTACTAATAATTGTTTTAAGAAGCACAATGGTAAAAATTCCATGAACCAAAATAATCAAAATAATTAACAACATAAACCTCATTATAAGAAAGGTAATAATATTGGTAATTCATCTCGTCATGCATTTACATTTACTTATAATGTTTCTCGACCACTTGAGTGGATTATTGATTCTGGTGCATCTCAGCATGTTACTTCTCATAAATAATGTTTTGAATCTTTGCATCTTGATACTTCCAATATTCCTGTTCAATTATCTAATAATTATAGTTGCAAAGTTGAAGCTATTGGTGATGTGAATGTCCCTAATAGAAAATTGCATGATGTTCTTTATGTTCCTGATTTAAAATCAAATTTGCTTTCAATTCCTAAATTTTGTGAAGACTATAAGATTAACTTTTATAGGGGCATGTGTTATATCATTGATCCAAAAACTAATCATGTTATTGCTACTGCTAAAATGGATATGGATAACTTATTCAAGTTCTATGAATTTTGTCCTACAAAGTATTCCTTGCTTACTACTGTTGATTTTACTATATGACATGAAAGACTTGGCCATCTCAATTCTGATTGTATTTCATTAATGCAAAAAGAAAAAATATGGTTGATGGATTGCCTATTATTGTTCCTTCTCAAATTGTTTGCAATGGTTGCATGAGTGGTAAGATGCATAGGGAACCCTTTCCTCATGGTCAATCTTGGAGGGTATATACCAAATTGCATCTAGTTCATGGTGATCTCTTGGGTCCCATGGAGAATCCCTCCATCCAAGGTTCAAGGTATGCTCTTACCTTTGTTGATGATTTTTCAAGGAGAACATGGATATATTTCCTTCATAGTAAGGATCAAATGCTTGATGTGTTTACTAAATTTCATATGTTTGTAGAAAGGCAATCTAGTTCTAAAATTAAGATTCTTCATACTAACAATGGAAGAGAATATGTAAATAATGCATTTAATGCTTATTTGAAATATTTTGGAATTAAACTTGACCTTACCATTCCTTATACACCACAACAAAATGGTGTGGCAGAACAGAAGCATAGGACCATTGTGGAAATGACAAGATGTTTATTGCATGTAAAACATATGGATTACAAGTTTTGGGTTGAAGCTATGGCTTGTGCAACTTATTTAATTCATATAACACCTACCAAAGATTTAAAGTATAAAATTCCTGAAGAAGCTTGGTCTGGTAGAAAGCCCAATTTGCAAAATTTAAGAATTTTTGGTTCCACGGCTTATGTTCACAAACCTAAGGAGAAAAGACAAAAATTAGATGCTAAATCTTCTCCTTTTATTTTTTTTGGTTATGATGAAATACTAAAGGTTATAGAGTTTACAATCCTATTACTAACAAGGTAAAAGTTGCAAGAGATGTTTGTATTGTAGAAAAAGGCATTCATGATTATTCTAAAGTGGAGGATGATGAACTTGCTCAAAGAAAATTTGCGCTTGTGGAGGACCAACCTCCTTCTCTTAACCCTACTCCTAATGCATCTCTTTCTATTATATCTAGTGATAGTGATGATGATAATAATAACTCTACTCCTCGTGACTCTTCTTCTAGTGATGAATCTATTACTTCTAAAAGAAGACCTAAATGGCTTAAATCTTTAATTCAAGATAGTGATGAATACCTAGCTAGAATGGATAGACTTCAAGATAGAAGAGTTAATTATTGTAATTATGCTTTAATGTCTAATATTATGAATTCTAATGATCCTAAAACATTTGATCCATATAAAAATTAACCAAATTGGCAAAAAGAAATGAAGGAAGAATATGATACTTTATTTTCTAGCCAAACTTGGGATCTAGTTCCATTGCCTCATGGTAAAAATCTTATTTCTTGCAAGTGGCTTTATAAAACTAAATTGAATTCTAATAATCAAGTTAGTAAATTTAAAGCTAGATTAGTTGCTAGAGGTTTTTCTCAAATTGAAGGCTTAGACTATACTGAAACTTTTGCTCCTGTTGCTAAAATGTTTGCAATTAATCTTGTTCTTTCTTTAACTTCTAGAATTAATTGGCCTATTCACCAAAAGGATGTTAAAAGTTCTTTTATTAATGGTGATTTACATGAGGAAATTTATATGTCTCAACCTCCTATTTTTATTAAGGAAGGTAATGAACATTTAGTTTGCAAGTTAAAGAAATCAATTTATGGTTTGAAGCAATCTCCTAGGGAATGGTATTCTAAGATTAATGCATTATTTCTTTCTCAAGGTTTTGTTAAAAATAAAAATGATCCAAATTTGTATATTAAACATCGTGAATATGACATTGTGATTATTATTTTATATGTAGATGATTTAATTCTAAATTCAAGTTCCAATAATTTGATTTCTGAAATTAAGTTTCGACTCAATCAAAAATTTCAAATGACTGATTTAGGTATTTTACATTATTTCTTACGAATGCAAATTTGGCAAACCTCTAAAGAAATTTTCTTATGTCAAAGTAAATATGCTCAGGATCTCATAGATAAGTTTAAAATGAATGATGCTAACCATGTTTCAATTCCTATTGAATTAGGCACTAAGTTAATGCTTAATATGCAAACTCCACTTGTTGATCCTACTTTGTATAGATAATTAGTTGGAAGTTTGAATTATTTAACTCTTACTAGGCCAGATATTGCTTATAGTGTTCGTTTGGTTTACATATTCATGTCTAAACCTCAAAAAAAACACTTTAAAGTTTCTAAAAAAAATTTAAGATATATTAAAGGAACTATTAATGTAGGTTTGTTTTATGATGCAAATTCTGATTTTTCTTTCTAAGGTTTTACTAATTCCAATCTAGGTGGAGATCCCAATGATGGGAATTCAACTTGTGGTTATTGTCTTTTATTGGCTTAAGAGTAATTTCTTGGAATAGTAAAAAGCAGAAATCTACCTCTCTTGGATCCACTGAAGTTGAGTACAAAGGATACACTAATGCTTCCAAAGAAGCCTTGTGGCTTAGAAGACTACTTGAAGATTTGGGTCTACCTCAACACGAACCAACTCCATTGTATTGTGACAACCAAAGTGTCATTGCCTTGGCTAAAAATCTAGTTTTTCATGCAAGGAAAAAACACATTGCTCTCCAACACCACTTTATTAGAGAACAAATTGAAGACAAGCAAGTTTCACTCTTTTATTGCAAGGGAGAAGACCAAGTTTCCGATATTTTGACCAAGCCACTTTATAAAGAAAAGTTTTGATTTCATTGTAAAAATATTGGATTGCAACCCATTGAAGGGTTTGATGTAAACTCCTCAAGTAAAGCTTAAGTGGGGGTGTTAGAATATTTAATATTTACTTGGCTCAGGTTTATTTGTATTTAGTTTGGGATATTCCTTTGGCATCCATAGATGTAATTTGTCCTCTTGTACATGTGTGAGGACAAGTCATTTCTTTCATTTTCCTTTATTAAGGAATTTAAGATTTCCTCCTTAACAGGATGTGGACACATGGCACACACATTTTATGAATGGTGACATCCATAGATTTGGGAGTTACTTTGTAATTCCTCTCCTCATCTCTATTTAAGAGATATATTCTCTCTCATTTATTCTTAATGATGTTATTGTAAAAGATCTTCTCTCTCTCTCTCTCTTATTTTAGGCATTGTCTCATTCATAATATCACAAGGGGTTTTTCTTTTCTTTTCCCCTTTCAAAAGTTCTTGTGCCTCCTTCTTCACATTTTGGTGATTGCTCCAAGGTTTTTGCATTTCTCTTGGTAACATTTACTTCATCAATAAACTTACTTGTATTTTGTTTTCCTTTCCTTTCTCTTGTATTTCCTTTCATCAACTTATCCATTCTAAAACAGGGGTTACTTTCACTTTCCAAATTCATTGTCAATTCACTTAGCATTCAATCTCTTTCTATTTAGATTGGATCTAGTGAATTCTCCCACCTCTTTTAAATGTAATGGACATCAGACATTTAAGGGAATCTTTTGTGAAACTTTCACTCCTTTTCTTGAGGAGAGAAAAGCTTTCCTCTTGATTTCTCCATCACCCTTTTTCACCCATTATAGCTACAAACATAAAACCCAAATCTCTATTAAATGAATATGTTATTATACCTGAGCAAATGTGTGATCCTTTGTGGGTGATTATGTGATTTTGACAAATCGATTGTGTAATTCTAACAGAGCAAATACAGTATACTAACAAAGTGAATGCATAAAAAGAATAGGACGAATGCATGAAGGACAGACAGACAAAAATAAAAATTAAAAAAATTTGGTCTGAAACATGCAAAATAGACTATGATGCCCTAGTAAGATATGTCATCAACCATTCTATATTAATCAAATCATATTTCATTCTATATGAGAGAACTAGGTTGTTATATGTGTTAATGGCTAGTTGGTCCTCCAGATCTTGTATCTTCTTTTCTACCTTTAGGATTTATTGATGACGTTTGGCTTGTCTCCTTTGTTCTTTTGTCCTTCTAGCACCTGAAATATTAAATTGTACCATATGTGCCATAAGATGTCATAGTTAAAGCATCAGATAAAAGTAAACAATGTTTAGATTTAAAGAATTTAATACAGAATCAAGACAGAACAGAGGAAAAAAAATGAGAAAAAATAAGATAAACAAAATGCATAAACAGGTTTGTCGAATGTATAATAATATCTAGGCAAATGCATAACACTAACACTAATGCGTTACACTTATAACTTTTGCATAACATTAAAGGTGAATGTGTGAAAAATGAAAGGTGGATGTGTAACGATTAAAAATTAGGGCTCTGAATTTTTTTGGAAAATTTGACAAAATTAGGCAAGAAATTGACCAAAAATTTTGAAACATACCATGCCACCCATCCTCGGTGGTCTCTAATAGGATCGTACTCTCTCGGACAAGTGCAATCATGCCCTAAAGCCAGCCATGATGATCAAACACTCACAGGGAAGCACTAGACTAGCAATGATCTCCAAGAACACAACAATGCAAATAAGCAAATGAAAGGGCAAAATCACTATTTATAGCTCAAAATTGGGGTTTTTCACTCCAACGATAGTGGTCCCCCTGAAATTCAATGAACTTGTAGGCTAGTCAAACGATCTCAAAATCACATGAAACTTCACACGATTTCTCACTATAATGATATCAAAAATATGGTCTTAGTTTCACAATTTTTTGACCACTTTTTCTGAGGGGACATATTTACACCCTAAGCGTCACCAAAGCATATTGTGGTAGAAAAGTTTTTGTTTTTCTTTGAAACAATGTTGTGTTGACTTTGTCTCAAAGAGGGGAAAATATAGACACCTAAAAATGTCTCATTGCTCATGTACTAATTATTCCTCCAATTGATTAAATAATTCTTTAATTATTTAATTAAGCTAATTAATCTTATTCTTCTAAAGATTCATATTTCTTCATCATCTAACTAATTATTCTATTTCAATTCTATCATCATTTAATCATTTAAACCCTTTTCTAAATATTAATTAAATATTTATTATTTAATTAATTATAATTATTAATACCTCAATTTAAATAATCTTTATTATTTAAATAAATTCTATTTTCAATTTCTATCTCTATTTAGATAATCATTTAATCATTAACCATTTTCTAAGTAAATTAAATGTCTATTATTTAATTAATTGTGATTTTAATCCTTTAATTTAAATAATCTTTATTATTTAATTAAATAATTAATTCTTCAAATTCTAATTCCCAATCCCTGAATTTTAATTTCATCTAATTTCATTATTTCCTCTAATTTCATTTAATTTAATATTCTTCCAAATTCAAATACATATGCATGATTTTAAAAATCAAATTGAAAATCAAAGTCAAGGTCTAAATATATTCAAATTATAAATTAAATTTAAAATAAATTCAATATTTGAATTAAATCTCGTGCAAAGATTAAATTGAAATCAAAGTCAAAGTTCAAGCATGTGCTAAATTAATTAATTCACTCAATTTATTCATTCAATTAATTAATTAAAACATTATCTTTTCAAACTCTACTTTCTATCTTCCACTTTGCTTTTTTCTAAAAGGATTTCAATCAGTTAACTATTTCTATTTCTTTAATTCTCTCCAATCATTCTTTTTCTATCTTCTAATTAGCTTTTTCCTAAATAAAGTTTTCTTTGTCATCAATCAATTCTTCTCGAATCATTCTTTATCATCTTTCAATCAACTTTTTTCTCAACCAGTTAACTCAATTAACTATTCAATCTATTCAGTTCCACCTCCAAATCAATAGTTCAACTATCAATCAACATGTGAGATCACCTGAGTTCCACCTCTTAATCAATTTGTTCCACCTTTTATTCAATCCTCTTCAAAAATCTATAAATTGAACATTCAATTCCTCATTTTCAACAATCATGAAATTTGAATCTTTGTGTCATTTGCAAGTTGCCAACGCGATATCTGAGAGCCATCATACCACAAAGAAGAGAAGAACAATGGAAGCCATATGCAGTCATGGAATAGGGAGTTTTAAATTGAATATTTTATATTCCCATTACTTACTTGCATTATTTCATTGATGTTTGTTTTGAATTCTTTGATAGATGGGGATTTGTGATTTCCCTTGATTTTTAATTGAATTAAATGACGAATTTTAGCATAGATACCTAGCATCTTACTCAATGTCTAGTTTCCTTAATCTTATAACCAACTCTACCCATTTTCTTACACCCACTCAAATTTACAAATTTATATTCTTTTTGTACACCTTATGCACCCTTTAGAACTCATTCTCTTTCTTTACACATAACTACTATCTTCTTTCGTATGCACTTCACACCTTCTAATCCTTTGGGCTTTGAGCCACACTTTTTAGTATAACCTGTTATATTATCCTTCGATAAAGTACTAATTTTAAACTCTTATATTTTGTTTGTTGCCTAGATATCACTTCCCCTACCCTAATAGCTTCTTCCAAAACTACATTTCATTCTTTGTCTTTCAATTTATACACCCTTAGTCTTCTCTTGCCTATTTATGTTGTGTAATCCCATGTCAAAATAAAAATAAAATGTTTAATTATCTTTTTGAATCTTTTATTATTATCTTTCTCTTTTCTCAATGCAATGCCTTCACTTAGACACCCTTATAGGCAATACTTGATATAATTTTATTTGAATATTATAGATTAGATTTGATAATGTGGGTTATTTTTTTTATGGATCCAATGTATAAAGTTTCATATGGGATTATGGGGATCTTGATTATGAGAATGACGAAGATGATTCATTATGCAAACCATGGATATGTTATTTTTGTGTTTCTTTTGTTGTACCCTATGTTTAAGGAGCATATAAGAGGGAGTGGCTTCCAAATGGGTGTCAGGATATAGAGAGAGACTACCGGAGAATTTCATTAGAAGTTTCCTCTCTAGTGAGTGTCGTGGTCTAGAGAGAGACTACCAAGGAATTTCATTGAGAATTGGTTAATCAAGTGATAACATTAATATAGATCTTTGGGTTGGGTTTTCACACATTAATAAGATAAGATAAGAAATTTGTTTGGAGCCTCACTCATAGCCTAGGGTGCTAGTTCAGGCTCAGGATGAGTTGAGAAGGCCTTGATGGCATGAATAAACTCCCTTGTCCTCTCAAAGGTGGAGTTAGTTTTGCATGGGTATCACTTGGGCATAGGGATCGAGAGAGAGATTTCCAAGGAAACCCTGTGGATGGGCATCGGGGTCTAAGACTACCAAGAGAACCCTTGTTGATGGCATGTGATGATACTCTTCCCTATATGTATCCTACTACCTTAGACTTGTGTTCTAATGGTGACCTCTGGTGGTTTTGTGCTTGTGGTTAAGCCTTGTTTTATGCATTATATATATTACATTTGATGTTGTTCTTATTGTGAGTTAGTCCTTTGTTTTTATGTTCCTTGGAAGTTAGTTATTAGCCTAGGTTTAAAGTGTGTGTGGGACCTTATGTCATTCTCTAGAGCATGGGGTGTGGACCTTTTTGTTTCCACATGGTCTGGTGGTTTGATTCCTTCTTCCATTGGGATTTTCCTTGCTAGAGGTTTGTGTGCATGATGGATGTTCCTTCTTCTATTCAATTTCTAGTGCTATGGATTATGATGTGAATATAATCTCTGTTATATGTTAAGGTTGATCTAAGAACTTGTATTTATATTTCATTTATGTGATCATTGTATCATTGCATTCTATTTATAATGGTTGACTTATAATTGTAATGTACTCCATATATGAGAGGTCCTATGCAATGTAGTGATGTTCTCATATGTTCATTCTATATGGAATTGGTGTTGGATATGTTATAGGAATAGATAGTTTCTATCATGTGTTGATCATTTTTAATAGCTTAAGAACAATTGGATATTGGTGAAATAAAATGAATGCAGTAGCTTAGTAATGTAGATAAGTTATTGTAGACACCTAAAAAATTCTCATTGATCATATACTAATTATTCGTGTAATTGATTAAATAATTATTTAATTATTTAATTAAGTCATTAATCTTATTCTCTTAATTTCATATTTCCTCATCATCTTACTAATTATTCCAAACTCAATTCTTTCATCATTTAATATTTTAACCATTTTCCAATGTTAATTAAATATTTATTTTTTAATTAATTATGATTAATTCCCTAATTTAAATAATCTTTATTATTTAAATAGATTAATTCTCAATTTCTATCTCTATTGAGTAAATGAATTAATCATTAACCCTCTTCTAAATATTAATTAAATATTAATTATTTAATTAATTATGATTTAATTCCTTTAACTAAATAATCTTTATTATTTAATTAAATTTAATTTCTAAATAATTAAATAGTTTCTTTAAATTATTTAATTAACTAATTATTTCTTCTAAATTCAAATTCCAAATCCCCAAATTCTAATTGCATTTAATTTCATATTTCTTCTAATTTCATTGAATTTCAAATTCTTCTAATTCAAATTCAAATTCTTCTAATTTCTTCAAATTTCAAATACATGTGCATGATTTCAAAAATCAAATTGAAAATCAAAGTCAAGTTCTAAATATATTCAAATACTAAATTGAATAAATTCAATTATTTGAATAAATCTCATGCAAAGATTAAATTGAAAATCTAAGTCAAAGTGCAAGCACATGCTAAATTAATTAATTCAATCATTTAACTAATTAAATCATTATCTCTCTGATCTCTATTTCCATCTTTTAGTTAGCTTTTTCTAAATAAAGCTTTCTTTGTGATCAATTAATTTTCCTCCAATCATTCTTTTTCTTCCCTCAGTTAGCTTTTTCTCAATCTGTTGACTCAATTAATCTATTCAATCAATTCTATTTCACCTCTAAATCAGCAGCTCAACTATCAATTTTCATGTGAGCTCACCAGAGTTCCACCTCTTGATCAATTTGTTCCACCTTTCAATCAATCTTCTCCAATTATCTATAAATTGAGCATTCAATCTCCATTTTCAACAATCACAAACTTTGAATCTTTGTGTCATTTGCAAGTTGCCAACACGATATCTGAGAGCCATCATATCACAAAGAGGAGAAGAGAAATGGAAGTTATACGCAGTCATGGAATAGGGAGTTTCAGTTGATTTATTTTATAATTCCTATTTCTTGCTATTGTATTATTTCATTGTCTATTTGTTTATAATTCTTTGATTAGATAGGGATTCATGATTTCCCTTTGTTTCTAATTGATATTTGAATAGATGAATTCTTGCATACAACATTTTGGTGAACCTGTAATTGTTGTGTCAGAATATCCGTTTGAGTCAAAGGCATATTTTGTGCCTGTGTATGTCCCACAAAAGGATTCATGGTAGCATAACTAGGAGGTTATTGGAAGGTACCATGATTATAATTTCATGTGTTGTACATTCCACTAAGTACTATGAAATAATTGATATGTGAACCCGTGTTTGGCTAAGTTGTACTCATTGTATTGGTAAGACCTAGATTTGCATTTTGATGACTATATGTTATTTAAATGTGACCAATGATGGTGTTGTAGATGCTCGTACAGTAAATAGAACTCAACCAATTTTATCTTTAGGCATGAGTCAATCATTAAATCCACATATGGAGAATAACATTGTCTCAACAAATGTAAACACTACGCAGAACATGAACACAAAGTACCCCAGGGTAAATACTCCAAGAATAAATTACACACCTCTAGAGGAACCTATTGAATCAACACTCAAAAAGTTAATACAGACAAACATGATCACTTTGTCATAAATAAGAGTATATGAACCAGGTCCTTTCAAACCTACATGGTGGATTGATAATGATTTTTGTGATTATCATTGTACTAAAGGTCACAAAATAGTGAGTTGCTATAAGTTGAAAAAATTGGTCCAAGATATGATCAATCAAGGTGACATCACAATCGTTACTAAGAAAACCTCAGCAAACACTAATCATGTGATCTTTAAGGATCCATTTGTTAAACATGACAAAGGGAAGGCTACTACATCATGAACTCAAGATAATACAGCTAACTACACAAAAGTCTCATACGACTACACTATTCATGCCATTAGCTCAAGAGATGTAGTAAACAATGATTCACAAGAAACACTCTATCAAGATGAGCAATATCCAGAGATTCACATAGATGATAACCAAATTTGCATGTTGTTAGAGGCCCCAAAATATGATGAAGACAGAAATCTTTGTCTCATGGACTGGGGGCATGACGAACCATTTCATTCAATATGGTTTAAAGATGAACTTATAGCACATATCATGGATGTCAAACTTACACATGAAACCTATAAGGAGGGATATAACATAAACCTTGATAAAACAACATATGGTACTGACAATTCCTGCAAAAGAGATGATACAGTGGCTACAATCACAATAACTCCCAGAGACAGAGACTGTGTAGTAGTTACTCACAGATCAAAGGTAACTTTATAAGGAGTACCACCAAACCTACCACCAATAGTAGGGACTTATAATGTTGTTGAGCAGCTCAAGAAAACCTCAGCACAAATATCACTTTTTGAACTATTGCATATTTCACCCACTCATAAAGCCATTCTGGACAAAGTGCTTCAAGATTCAGTAGTGGATAGAGATATAGATGTAAATGTCTTCCAATCCATGGTAGGTAATTTGGCACAGGGCACTCACATTGCATTCACAGCATAGGACATTCCTAGTGATATATTGCTCCATAATTACCCACTACATCTAGAAGCTTACATACATAAAAGAAGAATCAGAAGAGTACTCATAGATGGAGGATCCGGTCTCAACATTTGTACTTTAAAACTAGTCAAGGAATTGGGATATTCTAAACTTCACATTGATCTATCAAAGAGGATAAATATCAAGGTGTATGATAATGAAGAACATCCCTCAAAAGGTATTGTAACACTACCAGTACAAATAGGACCTATAATAATAGAGGTCGCTTTTCAAGTCTTGGATAGAGAACTGGGATATAACATGTTATTGGGCCACCCATGGATTCACACCATGCAAACAATACCATTGACATTTCATCAGTGTGTCAAATTCTCATATAATGACATTGAAATCACTATAAAAGGTGATCCAAATCCATTCCAACACTGTAATTACATGAAAGAAAGTATGGATAATCACATACCAATTAATCAAGCAACACCTCTCACTACACAAATGGATGCATTGACAATCACATAAACAAAGAATAATATCCCTACAACATCTTCATTACAAATAAAAGATATTGGTTGTGGAGAGTATTCTATTTCAAATGCCTCAAGTGGAAAACAATTATCTGTATCTCCTAGGCCTTTTGGGAAACCTCAAAATGCAATACAGAAACAAGGCAAAAGAAAAGAAATTGTTAGATACACAGACTCATGCTCTTTCATCAGATGGGGTGACTTACAAGAAGAATCCTTGAATGAAGATATCAACCATTAGATATATAGGAAAGAGGATCGCATGACAATACCTAGGTTACCTCTAGATCAATATGGCAATGGGTTCAAAATGCTCCAAAAACATGGATATGATGGTACCACAAGCTTGGGATTATAGAAACAAGGAAGATTAGAATCCATTGTTCCAAAAAACAACCCAAGGAATCAAGGGTTAGGGTATAAGGATGTATCGCATATCACGGAGGCAAGACAGTGCACCCTAGATATACTAAACAGACCAAGGACACCGTCAAACTACATATCTCACAAACAGTTCTCCACAAGAGTGTTTCCCTCTTCATCTCAAACAAGAAACCAAGTACCAACAATGCCTAGTGCAAAATAAGATGGTGAAGACATGAGACAACTCTTGCCAGAACCTAGCACTGAGTCATACAACAATATAGTTCTTGAAACAACCGCGTAAGCAAATGTAATAACAGACACAAGTTTACCACCAGCAGATGAACCTAATCCTTGGTTATTATCAATACTTCTACCATGGGAAATGACTCAAGCCCAACATAATGAATCAGATGAAGAAAGATTGAAATGGCTTACACCAGGCTTAAGAAGGGTAACTATTGTGCAAAGGAGACCAGCCAGTCCACAACAAAATCAGAGGAAGGAACAAGAGGAGATAAGTGATACTACCGTAGAAGATGAAACATACATTGAAAGTGAGACACACTCTCATGACTATGGATTCCTATCACTCCATGATTCTAGCCCATGAACAAGTTTCATTCCAAGGTATGAAATTAAACCTATAAAAGACAAAAAATACACCAAGTCACTCAAACAATCAAGTCTTCATGTTATTAGAATCTATTATAGAAGGGAGTAATGACTTAGCCCTTGTACACTCACACTTGATTGATTGGGAGCGAGAAGGAAAACCAACCCTAGATTGGTTTGAAAATGATGAATCCATTACAGAATTCCTCGGAGTCGAAGAGGGATTTCCACAAGGTGATCACAAGGAAGGATTTGCTATAGACTCGGATAGGATGACATATTTTGGAGAGGCAAGTGCCTCTATCATAGAAGATATAGATCAAAATAACCATAATGGCAAGAGTGAGTTATGTAACCTCCCTATCGAAAGAGAAGATTCAACATTTCTTGTGGAAGAAAGTAAAGAGGTAAATATAGTAGAACGAGAGGTTGTACATAATATCCACCTTGCAAAATAATTAAATGAAGAGGAAAAGGATGAGTTCATTCATTTTTTCAAACAGTGTCCTATCAAATTTGCTTGGTCTGATGCAGATATGTCAGGCTTAGATCCTAAGCTGGTGCTACATCATTTACCTTTGCTACAAGGAGTTAAACCATACAAGCAAAAATTAAGGAAAATGCATCCACAGATTGCATTACTGGTCAAAATAGAACTCCAAAAGTTGTTGGATGTGGGTTTCATTCAACCTATCGACTATGCAGAATGGATATCTAACCACGTACATGTGACTAAGCCCATAAGAGGCATAAGAATCTATACTAACTTTCGGGATCTAAACAAAGCTTGTCCTAAGGACGATTTCCCATTACAAAATATCGATATGATAGTTGACTTAACAGCTGGGAATGAAATGCTATCATTAATGGATGGTTTCTCGGGATACAACCAGATTAAAATTGCACCAAAAGATCAACATAAAACAGCATTTACCTGTCCATGGGGAACATACTACTGGAATGTGATGTTGTTTGGTCTTAAATATGCAGGAGCAACATACCAAAGGGCCATGACAACGCTAATTCAAGACATGATCCACAACATAATGGAAGATTATGTGGATGACCTACTGGATAAATCACAAACAAGAGAAGGTCACCTTATGATCCTTGCATAGATATTTGATTAGTTAGAGTAGTACAACATCAGACTAAACCCAAAAAAGTGTGTGTTTGGTGTAATAGTAGGAAAACTATTAGGGTTTATCATGTCTAACAGAGGAATTTAAGTAGACCCTACCAAGGTCAAAGAGATCATAGATATGAAACCTTGATCAATACTTAAGCAATTAAGAGGGTTAAAAGGAAGGCTGCAATCCATAAGGAGATTCATAGCACAACTGGCAGATAAATGTCATCCATTCCAGTATTTACTTCAGAAAGGAGTTACCTTTAAATGGACAGAACAATGCCAAGAATCTTTCCAAGCTCTAAAAGATTATCTTCTGAACACACCAATATTAGTCTCACCTACTCCAGGAAAACCTTTGTTACTATATATATCAGTGACAAACTTAGCTTTAGGAGCTTTGTTGGCACAAAATGATGAACAAGGAAAAGAAAGAGCTATCTACTATATAAGTAGAAAATTGATCGGTTATAAGCTTAATTACACTCCTATAGAATGAGCATGTCTAGTCGTAATCTTCTCATCTCAAAAGATTAGACATTACATGATGAGTCATAAGGTGCAACTCATTATGCACTTTGATCCACTCAAATATTTGTTAAGCAGAGCAACATTGATTGGGAGATTGGCTAAGTGGGTCATGATCCTAAGTGAGTTTGATATAGAGTACATGGACAGAAAGGCCATCAAAGGACAAATTATAGCAGACCAGTTAGTAGAGGCTCCTTTACAAAATAGTCACCCATTGCTCATAGACTTTCCAGATGAATTAGTATTTACATTGATAGTGTCTATAATGTGGAAATTGTACTTTGATGGGCCATATACAAGTCATGGATCTGGAGCTAGGATTCTTTTCATCACCTCTCAGGTTGATTCTATCCATAAGTCATTTAAGATAAATTTTTCATGTATGAACAATATAGCCAAATATGAAGCTCTCCTCATAGGAATTCGTACAATTGTGTAGTGGATAATAAAAGAATTATAGGTCTATGGTGACTCACAACTAATTGTAAACCAAGTCAATGATGACTACAAAATGAAAGATGACAAACTACTGCCTTATAAGTAAATGGTAGAACATTACAAAGAGAATTTTAGTAAAATCACTTTCGAATAAATTTCAAGGATACAAAACAAGGCAACTGATGTCATGGCTACAGTAGGGTCTCTTCTAAATATGCCTAATAATGAAATTGAGTTTGAGTTTATTATAGAACAATTGATGATACTAGCATATGAGAATCCATTAATAGAATATGTATGTGCAATTGTGGGTCTAGAATCCTTGTGGTACAATGAGATATATGCATATTTGCATACTCAGTACAAGTACCTGGATTTGTCTAGAAATCAAAAGAATACTTGTGAGGCCCTACCCCGACTCATCCTGACATTTCTGTTATTTTCATATTGAGATTATTATGGGTGCTTTATTTTATGCATTATGGATTTAGAACTTATATGATTCCATGATTTGGATCACACTGACGTATATGGATGCTTCATTTTATGCATTATGAATATGAAACTTTATATGTTGCTAGAATAGAAATTACTTGAAATGATGTATGTCATTATTGGATTTACAGGACTTCATTTTGATGATAGAAATAGGATGCTTATTATATGAATGGTTCAATTTTGAGGATTATGATAATTGCTTATGTGGAATCAAATTGGAATATATGAGATAGTGATCTATTATTGTCAAATGTATGAGTGTTTGGTGTGCAATGGAATCCATGTGTTTAATTTTATATATTTGTGATAATTTGGAATTACTAATGTGTTGAATTGAGATGCGCAGGAAAATTATCCATGTGACCATGGAAATAATATGGAGAACCAAACCTAGACCTATGTACATTTGTTAAGGGGTTGTCTATTTGGAGAGACAACACCCCATTTGTATTGTATTTTATTTGTGAAAGTAAATGATGCATGTGTGTTAAATTGATTTTATTTAATTGTGTAAACCTACAAGAGACAAATTCCATGTGTGATTTTTATATTGTATTTTATTGTGTCACTTGACACATGTGCTGATTAGTGTCATTGATTTTGACTTGTCTCTTGGAGGGAGTTTTGTTTCTACCAAAGCCATTCAAACATATGAGTGTGGTCCCAAATTTACCTTAGGTAGGGAGTCTTGGGAGTGGTCAACTCAGGTTTGACCCGTAGGTTAACTTCAGTTGGGTTTCTAAGGGGTCAAATGGACTCCTAAGGTCAGTTTTAGGGCTTTTCCAAAGGTCCAAAGGGTATACCTATGGGTTAGGGGTATTTTTAAACATGTGACTACTCCCATGTGACTGTTTAGTCACCTCAAAAAGTGGTTTTCCCAAGGTGAGCGAAAATTCAACTTAGAAGGTTCCTCTTAGGATAGACAACCTTCCCTTTTGGTGTCAGACTCTCTTCCCCATCCTCTCTTACCTTTTCCCTTTCCAGTTTTAGCAACATGTAAGAGGTTGGGAAGAACAACCAATGCAAACTCTCACTTTACCCAAGGGGTTGGGAAGAGTGAGAGAGGCCTTCTTAGGCAAGGATTAGGGACTTAGTGAGTAATCACCCACTCTCCATTGTTGGAGATTTTGCAGTTTTTGAAAGAATAGTTGTAGGATAGAATTTTTGGTGAAGTGTTGATGAAGAGTTTGTGTGGATTTGGGCTGCTCATCCCCAACTAAGTCTATCACAACTTTTGGCAAATTAAGGTTGGTTCTACTTCTTTTTAGTTATGTTGTATATGTAGTTTTGAAACAAAAAAATGCTTGTATGAGAAGATGTGTATATGTAATTTGCTTTGTAGGAGAAAGATGCAATTTTTCCTTCCCTTGTTCTTTTTATGTTTTCTTGAATTGGGAGTGTCCAAGATCTTCTACTCTTGAGAGAGTAGGATGGTCTTGGGGTGGAAGAAGTATGACAGCCTTGGGTGAGAGGCTCTCCTTATGGAGAGTGATCTCAAGGGTGTTCTTTGTGACCCTTGCTGCATAGCCTTATGTATGCATTTGGGGGTCATAAGGGGAGAAGATATGGCTTTATGCCTTTGGGGGGCATAAGGGTGTGGAGATGTATTTGTTGTCTTTTGATTGCCATGAGGTGGCTTGAGTTGTTCCATGCTTGCAGTCTCCCCAATGGTATTTGGTCCACTTCCACCCATGGAAAGATCATCACAAGTTGTGGTGAGAGTGTAGCTTGGGTTGGGAAAATGTATGTTGAGTGTTTACCCTATGTTTGTTGTGAATGTTTGTTTGTGACCCATCTAGTGCTTGGTTCTCCAAGCTCGGGGGTGGCTTCTAGTAAGCCTAGGCTGGGAGGTGAGCTCTCCATGGTCAAGTTTGTATTCTATTTGCAGGTTGCTTGGGATGGGAAAGAAAAGGAGAAGAGATTAGTTGTTGTTCTTATGTTGCAGAAAAGATTCAAAAAGAAAGTTGTATTTATTATTATAGCTTTGTAAAGAAAAAGTCAATGATGTATTATTTTCCCAAAAATAAAGAAATGCTTGTATTTTTATGCATAGTTCTCATTTAATGGAAAGGAGAAGTCTAGTAGGGTTTTCTAACCCATTTGTAATGATATTAATATTGGGTGTTAAATGCTCTTAAAAGAAATGTATTCTCCTATATAGTCATGATTGAAAGGAAAAAAAAAAAAGAAACATGTCTATGTTTGGGATTAAGTTCCTATTGCTATTGAAATAATATATGTTGCCTTTATGTTTATTCTGCAAATAAAAGTCCATTTTATCCCTTATGCAAAATGGAAATGGTATTTGATAGTTTTTACATTATATTATAGTTTTATTTATGCTGCTGTAATTTAATAAAAACTGTCATTTGCTCTTTCATTTATTGCAAAAAATAAACCCAATGGTAATAGCCTTTTTTTTTTTTTTTAAAGTTAGCATCTAGATTTAGTTTAATTTTTTTTTATCAGAAAAGATTACATTAAAGCTTTCTGTTTTGTGTGCATTGTAAATATTAGTTACAGAATACTAAAAAAAAAAAAAAAAAGGAGCAGAATATAAAGCACATATTTTTTTCAGCCTTTTAGAAAAGAATATTTCCCCATTTTCATGCTACAAATAATATTAAAAATCTTTGCATGTATTTAAAGATAAAAAATAAAAAAATAGTTTCCTCATCTAATTCTAGCTATTAGATTCCTTATTAATGTTCTTGCATATTTTATTAAGCTGAAAAGAAAAGAAATAAATAACTAAACTGAAAGTTAATGTGTGTTTATACTTTTAAAAAAGAATATATATATATATATATATATATATATATATATATATATATATATATATATATGTTTGAATTTACTAATTTTTTAAACACAAAAAAAAATATAAAAAATAAAAATAAAAATAAACAAAATTAATTAAGGGCTGAGCATACCCGTCAGCCCTGCGGAAGTTTCACGCAGGCGAGGGCAAGGAGGTGCCCCCCACACTATGGGCGGCAACCCCCAGCAGCGGCCGCAGCCTCCTCTGTGGGCCACAACCCACAGACAAGGAAGCCTCAGCTCCCCCTATGGATGGTGACGCAGCCGGTCTGTGGGCTGCGTACCGTGGTGGCGGCCTTGACCGCCTCTGCGGGCCGCAACCCATAGGCACAGCTGCGACCGTCCCTGCAGGGAGCCCCCATAGGAAGCCGCCGCTTCCCCCCCTTCTCCACTCCCCTCTCCATCTAGAAAATAGTCGCTCGACCTCCTTCGCCTCTCCCCCTTCGGCTCCGCCAAAAAGATGAAACCCAGGTCCCCGCTCCCACTACCTACACAAAACACACACACACAGCACACAGCACACACAAAAAAAAATTATCACACACAAGCCCTAACCCAATTTTCAGGTTAGGGCAAAATACAAATAGAAAGGAAAATATGTGTGAGGTAGAAATTAAAAAAAAAAGATTAGGGTTAGTATAGAAGTTTTTAGAACTTTTCTTCTAGAAAAAAAAAAAAGATTGAAAGAAATAGAAATAAGTGGGGGGGGGGAATACCCATTCAAATTTTGAATAAGGTTTTCCCCACCCAACTTAGTATTATATGATGTTTTCTTTTGGTTTCTTAATATAGAGCTTGGCATCCTTCATACATATATAAATATATATGCTAGGTGCACATTTACCTATAGTCATATATATTTATATGTGCATTTTTGTTTCTATATATTTATATGAACTATTAATATCTAATTTTTTAGATTAATAGATTTAAGTGCATATTTTTATTGGATGCATTAAATTTAGATTCTTGGGAGATTGACCTTTAGGGAGAATAGTGACCCATTTGTAAGTCAAGATGGCCCCTTTAAATTTTAATTTATAAGGCATTTTAATTAATGGTAATTTTGCTTAATAGGTTTATTTAATCTAAGAGCCAGGGCAAATTAATTTAGACACTAGGCAATTAAAGGACTATATGAGATTATTAATATCCCTTATCAATTAATTTAGAGATTATTTGTTAAGTGAGTTTAATTATTTATTAAATGGGAGATAATAATAATTCTTTTGGAGAATTATTATCTCGCTTTTAACTTAGATCATTTTTCACCTAATTGATTTAGTTGTTAGATTCACTCAAACATAGTTAAGACTAAACTTGTTTTGCATTATTTTAGTAAGTTAGTTGTACTAGGTTAGGTATTTTTTTTTTTAAAAAAATTACTCTATTTGTGCCCAAAAGTTTGGGCATGACAATACTCTTATTCGTCAAGCATCTAGACACACTATTATTGATGATACATTGTATAGAAAGGGATTTGATGGAACTCTTCTTCAATGTCTTGGTGAAAATGAAGCACAACTTTCTCTAAAGGAAGTCCATGATGGAATTTGTGGGGCACATCAAAGTGGTCCACCATTGTCAAAGAAATTGCTAAGGACTGGATATTACTGGCCAACTATGGAAAAAGATGCCTATAAATATATGCAAAAATTCAAACAATATCAATTGCATGGAGATCTCATTCATACACCAGCACAATATCTTAAACCTATTACATCACCATGGCCATTTTCACAATGGGGATTAGATCTTGTTGGTAAAATCAATCCTACTTCTTCCAACGGGAACAAATTCATCTTAACAGCTACTGAGTACTTTACTAAATAGGTCAAGGTGATTCCTTACATACACCACTAGAAATAAAATAGCAAAATTCATGCTCAATTACATTATCTATAGATATGAGATTCCAATGTGCGTAGTGACAGAAAATGGACGTCCATTCAAAAATCAAGAAGTAAAAGAATTGTGTGACAAATTTCAAATACAACAGAGATTTGCAACACCATATTATCTGCAAAGTAATGGACAAGCAGAGGCAACAAGAAAGATAATATTGAAGATCCTTAAGAAAGTTGTCACTGACACAAGATGGGACTGGCATCTCCAGTTAAATCCTGCTCTTTGGGCTTATAGAACAAGAGTACGCACCCCTACATGAGAAACACCATATTCCTTGGTCTATGGTATAGAAGCAATACTCCCTATTAAAATAGAACTACCATCTCTAAGAGTCTCCTTTAAAAATATCATATCAGAGGAAGACTATCGGGTGGCAAGATTACAAGAGCTAGAAACACTTGACGAAAAGAGACAAGTTGCTTTCAATCATTTGAAAGGTTTTCATAATAGACTAAGATGGATTTATAATAAACAAGCCCACCCAAGAAATTTTGAAGTGGGAGATATAGTCCTCAAAGAAAACCAAAGGAACCTAGCAGAATGAGAAAAGCTAGGGAAGTTTGAACCTAACTGGCTAGGTCCTTTTATCATAACAAGGGTTATAGGCAATGGAGCATACAATTTGGCTACCATGGAAGGAGATCCACTCTCTGACCTTATGAACAACATGCACCTTAAATGATATTATACCTAAGGGTTGGGTTAGTTTAGGTTTTACTTTCCACATTGCATATAATTTTATTCAAAGCACTGCATCACATATAGTTTCTTTCCCAGCACATCATATTCAGAAGTCGCATTTGCAAAGTTTCTGTATTTTTATATATCAGCATCAATAAAACAAGGCAACTGTCCAAGTTGGTCATCCGTTTTGATTTAGGAGAAACAAGGGTCATTTCCTTTCTTAGATATTTGGAATGATGTCTTTTGAGGTCCTAAGGTCATTCATTTTCAACATTACCCTATGACACTTTACTTATGGTTGGGTACTGATTTCACTATTTGGGATTTGATTAACCCAAAATCTGTTAATTGTTATATCTCAAACACAATAAATCTCTAATTCTTTTGAGACATCTAGTTAATCATATGACTAGTGAAAAATCTAAAATTCTACTTCAGTGCAACTGTAATTCTCACACCCAAGTAGGTTTCATTACTTACAAGTCAAGGCAAGAAAATAAAAAGAAAAAGAGCTATGCCACATATTCATCTTAAGGCAAAATAGCAATGATATATAATTGAAATATCACATATACAAGTGCGACAAAAAGATTGACTATGGGAACATGCAAGTAACTCCATCAGGGCTATGAACACCTGCTAGCAATGGAGCAATATTTGAGAAATTACAGTCTATAACCTCATCGGAGCCCTAAAAGCTTGCTGGCAGCGAGGCTCTATTTGGGATGCTTTTGAAGTTAAGATAATCCATGTAGCTATTCATATAGGATGCTAAGGATCTTTAGTGAATATAAGAGCAGGAAATAACTCATCTGCACACACATGGGCAAAAGAAGATCAAAGTTTCAAGAACCAATGGGGAAGTTTTCCGCATCTCCATTTGTAAATCTTAGTCACTAAGTGTGTTAATTTGGATGTTCCAAGGAACCTTAAGGATTGATTGACTACTTATCTATGAAACGTTTTGCACCACCATTTCAATTGGTGTATTACAAAAGGTTAAACAAACACAATCAACCTTGTTCGAATAGGAAATGCATTTTCATCATGCATATTGCATTATAATAGGTCATGTCAAAAATTCATTGTCTCCACATGTAGTATACAGATCATCATGTCATACAGGTCTGCACACTAGGGGCGTAACTGAAAAAATAAAAAACAATCGTATAGCGTCCTTCAAAAATATCAAAAACATTCATATAAAGTCCTTCAAAAATCAAAAAACACTGAAAAGACTTAAAATCTAAAAACACTTAAAAGACTTAAAATCCAAAAACACTGAAAAACTCAAAATCCAAAAACAGTGAAAAACTCAAAATCCAAAAACATTGGAAAATCCTTCAAAAATCAATCCAAAAACATTTCAAATACGATCCTAAGAATATACCAAAAACATCCATATAATGTCCTAAAAAATCAATCAAAACATTCAAATATCAATCCACATAATCCAAAAACATTGAAAAAGCTCTTGGAAAAGAACTAAAAATCAAAAATCAATCAATCAAAAAAAATGTCTTGCGAGAAACAATTCCCTAGCAGATATCCAGCAAACGCTTACACGGAGTTAATAAAGGATACAACTATCCAGTCAAACATTTGTAATCAACTTATCAAACTGTCTTATCAATCATATCATATCCATATCAAAGTGATCATTTCTTGTCTCAAACAGAAGAGGATACACTCAAAATCAGACAGGTCAATCTTAAACAGGGTCCGCAACTTTTTGAGATCAGATATTATCAACCATCACATCAAGCAACTAAGAACGAAGGCACAAGGTCAATATAGCTGCTGAATTTTTTCTAGGTCAGTCTTTATCTTTTATCATTTGGTGACAGATTATGTTCCTATGCTACTCATGGATGTCCACAAGTGACTAGAGGAGCCATGATGGGCATTATCTTTTTCTTTGTTTGATGTTTGTGATGTGAACCGATGAAGTTCTAGGGAAATTTCTCTAGTGGGTGTCTGTGATAGGAGCATTTAGCTTGTGAATGCCACACATACCTCGACCCCTAGTGTATTTCCTAGAATGGAGGGGTTCACTCCTTGTCTACTATGTGTTTGTTTCTTCAATGAGATATCTTTACATCTTGGTTCCTTATACCATGATGTGCTAAGCTCCATTGTTCAATAATAAGGCTCAATGATGAATATATATTATGCAATAAATAATGACACGGGTTCGTGAATCAATCATTCTCATTTCATCTCATTTTCTTATTTCTAGTTTGTTGATTCTTTTCTCATCATCTCTTTCTAAATCATTTTCTATCATCTAACATTATTCTATTTCATTCTAAGGTTCATTCTCTCATATTCTATCTTAATATCATCTTTACATGGCCTATCTCTATCTCTAATCAACTAACCATTCTTTTATCTTTCATCTCACATTCTTCTTTTTTTGAGAGATCATTCATACCTTTAATGCATAAATAATCCCTCGAGGGGGCATTACACCCTAAGTATTACTAGGAAATAATTTTTTATTATTTTCTTTGAAACAACGTCGTTCCGACATTGTCTCAAAGAGGGGCAAATGTAGACACCTAAAAATGTCTCATTGATCATATACAAATTATTCGTCTAATTGATTAAATAATTATTTAATTATTTAATTAAGTTAATTAATCTTATTCTTCTAATTTCATATTTCCTCATCATCTTACTAATTATTCCAATCTCAATTCTTTCATCATTTAGTCATTTTAACCATTTTCCAATGTTAATTAAATATTTATTATTTCATTAATTCTGATTAATTTCCTAATTTAAATAATATTTATTATTTAAATAGATTTATTCTCAATTTCTATCTCTATTCATTAAATCAATTAATCATTAACCGTCTTCTAAATATTATTTAAATATTTATTATTTAATTAATTGTGATTTAATTCTGTTAATTAAATAATCTTTCAATTTCTAAATAATTAAATAGTTTCTTTAAATTATTTAATTAACTAATTATTTCCTCTATATTCAAATTTCAAATCCCCATATTCTAATTTCATATTTCTTCTAATTTCATTTAATTTCAAATTCTTCTAATTTCTTCAAATTTCAAATACATGTGCATGATTTCAAAAATCAAATTGAAAATCAAAGTCAAGTTCTAAATATATTCAAATACTAAATTGAATAAATTCAATTATTTGAATAAATCTCATGCAAAGATTAAATTGAAAATCTAAGTCAAAGTGCAAGCACATGCTAAATTAATTAATTCAATCATTTAATTAATTAAATCATTATCTCTCTGATCTCTATTTCCATCTTTTAGTTAGCTTTTTCTAAATAAATCTCTCTTTGTGATCAATTAATTTTCCTCCAATCATTCTTTTGCTTCCCTCAGTTAGCTTTTACTCAATCTGTTGACTCAATTAATCTATTCAATCAATTTTATTTCACCTCTAAATCAGCAGTTCAACTATTAATTTTCATGTGAGCTCACCCGAGTTCCACTTCTTGATCAATTGGTTCCACCTTTCAATCAATCTTCTCCAATTATCTATAAATTGAGCATTCAATCTCCATTTTCAACAATCACGAACTTTGAATCTTTGTGTCATTTGCAGGTTGTCAGTGCGATATCTAAGAGCCATCATACCATAGAGAGGAGAAGAGCAATGGAAGTTATACATAGTCATGGAGTAGGGAATTTCAATTGATTTACTTTATAATTCCTATTTCTTGCTATTGTGTTATTTCATTGTTTGTTTCTTTGAATTCTTTGATTAGGATAGGGATTCATGATTTCCCTTTGTTTCTAATTGATATTTGAATAGATGAATTCTTGCATGTGATAGTTATATCTCATGATTAGAACTCTATAGTCTAGATGGTAACTTTTCTATGTTGTGGGTATAATAGTTTAAGTAGGAAATATCTCAAGTATCTTTTAGTTGATGCTTTATTAGTAATTATGCTAAGAACCTTAGAGGATGTAATTTGGTTGTTAGAGGTTAATTCTATTTGTGCTTTAGTATTATGTAATCATGTAGTTTAGATGTATACCATTCCTTTAAGAATAATGTGATTTTGTAACATTAATTTCCACTTACATGCAATTAAGATGAGGTGATATTTTTAGTTTAATGTATTGTTATTCATCTTGTTTTTAAAAAATTATATTTATCTCTATGTTGTTTAGAAAAGTTATTGGTTCACTTAATTCTCTAGGTTTTCTTAGTGGTGTATTAGAGCCTATGATGCAAACACTAAGATATTTGGTTAATGTTGTTTTCCTTTGTCTTGTGTGGTGTGATATAATTTTCTCTATCTTGTGATTGTCCTTCAGGATTTATGTTTGGTAAAGGTCATTGAAACCTTGGAGATTTTAGATATCTATGCTTGTGCTCTCTCTCCTTATCTCTAAAAATCATAATTGTGTGCAACATGTGTATTCATTTATTATACATATTACCTTGATGTAAGGAATGTTTATATGATTCTATGTGGCCTTAATTTTATTTTTAATTTCTAGTGCTTACTTGAATGTTAAAGGTTGTTTTCAGTATATTAATGATCATGTTCTAGAGTAGGAAGAATTTTTTGTGTATTCTCTAAACTACTATTGTGATTTTAGTATTAGCTTATTACATTGGAGTGATAGATTGATTTTCTTATAGTATGATAAAGTGGTTGTATTTTACCTATGAATGTGATTTAGTGTAGTACATGATGTGTATGTGTGGAACTTGCATGGAATGCATACATATAATAGTAGTTAAATGATATCTTTCTCTTTTGTTCATTCTCCTATGTTGATTTAAATATAAGGATGTGACTAATGATGTATCTACATCAAATGGAGCTATTGAATGATTCTATATGTGATATTATATGTAAGAAAGATTATATGTATAGATATTATTTTTCAATAAGGATTTAATACTTCTAGTTGTATTTGTAATGTTAGGAGACCTCATGAAAGGTTGGATTTGAATTTTTTAGGGAATGTTCTATGTAGTTGCATTGTACGATAAATATTATATGTTTAAAAAATATCCCATGCATGATCTTGTGTACAAATATTGATTGAGTAATATAATTCTCCCTCTTTTTTCTCCCTCTTTTTGGATAATAGAAGTATTGAATGCATATTGACAAATATGATTTTGTGTGTACTAAAACAAAAGTTTGGTTAGAATAAATTTGCATTGAAGATCAAAATTCATGCATTGCATCTATGATTTATGTTTTAAAAATAATGAGTTAGGTAGAATAAATTTTGTACAAATAATATAGGAAGACTTATGAAATATTGGATTAATGGATCATGTTATAGTATATGTGTTGAATAAGGTAAAGTTAGTGCATTGCATGTATAGTAGAGGAAATTTGGAATCATTCATGTGTGTCTTTAATTGGTTTGGAAAGATAAAAGTGTTAGATATCTCAAATAACAGGTGGACATCTAAGAGGGGGGGTGAATCAGTTGTCAACAAGTTATGAAACTTTAAGCATACAAAACCTTCTACCAGAATACATAAATCAAATATCAGAATAGCAGATATTATAGTTAGGTACCAACATGAATCACAGAATGATTACCAACCATCCACAACAAATAACACCAAGATTTGTATGTGGAAAACCCTATAAAGGGAAAAACCATAGTGGGAAGCCTACCCACAGTCAAATAATACTTCTACAGTAAGTATGTGATTACAAAGAGAGGGTATTGCACATGCAGGAAGTCCAATAAATATCCTAGAGCACACTTCTCATCACAAAAGGAGCCCCAGTGACTACAAAATAAATCTAGATAACAATCTGGAAAGATGTGTAAACTTCAAGAATAGCATCTCCTATGTCCGAGTATAGTTTTGGTTAAGCTCAATACTGGAGGTCTTAAACCTCTTTCACAAACCTAATTCGATCACCTATGATCAACCACAAACTTTTCATATGATTACAACCTTATTCGCACATAGATAATCCCATAACCCATGACCATAATCTACAAAGAGATCTTACATCATATATATACCAACCCAATACCTAAACAATTAGGTCAGGCACCTAAAAGATAATACAATAAATCTGTTACATGATCCCACAAACCAATGATAAACCAAGTCGGCCTAAGATCAAAACAACATGAATAAATTGATAAATCCAACCAGTAACGCATCAAGAGAATCAACCAATACGTTACACAAACATCAATGCAATACATAATCAATTCCTCTAAATCACCAACAATCTCCCCCTTTGGCATTGATGGCAACACTAGATGTGAAAAACATCCAAGTGCCAAGAAGTGCCAAACAAATCTCCCCCAAAGGAACACAACCAACAATCTCCTCAAAGTGATATGACAATGAAGTTCTGAAAAAAATCCCCTTGTGAAAGATATTTTTGTTGATCTCTGGTTGTTTTTCACATATATCTCTCCCCATTTGACATTAATGCAAGAAATATAACATAAATATCAAAGAAAAATCATAAAACCTTTAAACCACATAGCTAGCTAATCCCCTTGAGTAGTAGCACCAATTCCAACACATCAATCCAGAATGAATGATAGCTCTGATAATTGCATGTTGGACTAATGCCAATTTGCATCGCTCAAGTCTCTATCAAAGGGGCAGAAACTCCCAATCTATCTCTGAAGTATTTAAATGATTCCTTGGGAAAAGGTTTAGCGAAGATATCTGCAATCTTCTCTTTAATGTTCATATAAACCAGTCTGACTTCATTTTCTTCCACCTTCTCCTTCAAAAAATTATGCTTGATTGATTTGTGCACTTTGTCTTAGAGTGAAATACCAGATTCTTTGATATGTCAATAGCAGTAGAGTTGCCATAGTGAATAACTATCGGTTCATTGCAATCTATCCTTATATCCTTCAACATTTGCTTCATTCATAGAACTTGTGTATAGTTAGTAGCAACAACAACAAATTCAGCTTCAACAGTAGATAAAGAAGTACATGATTGTTTCTTGTTGATCCATGAAACAAGTTTCTTTCCAAGAAAGAAAGCTCCACCAGATGCTCTCTTCCGATCATCAACATCTCCATCTCAATTTGCATATGTATATGCACATAGTGTAAACTCATCATCTTTAGGATACCACAAACCATACTCTGTTGTTCCTTGTAATTACATGAAAATCCTTTTCACTGCACTCTCATGACTCTCTCTAGGATCACTCTAATATCTTGATACAATACAAACTACATTCATTATATCTAGTCTAATATGAGTCAAATATAACAAACCTCCAATCATAGATTTATACCTTGTAGGATTTACCGGAGCTAATACATCTTTCTTTGTCAATTTCTCACTTGTAACCATATGAGTACCAACCGGTTTAGAATTTTCCATACCAAATTTCTTCAATAAATCTCTAGCATACTTAGTTTGACAAATGAAATACCTTTATTAGCCTGAGTAATTTGTAAACCTAAGAAAAATTTCATCTCTCCAATCATAGACATCTCAAATTCGTTCTTCATATTATTAGAGAATTTCATACATAACCTATCGTCACCTCCAAAAATGATATCATCAATAAAGACCTCAACAGTAAATATGTCATCATCAGTGATCTTTTAATACAATTTTTTGTCTACATTACCTTTAATGAATCCAATCTTCGAAAGATATTTGTCCAATCTAGCATACCAAGCTCTAGGGGCTTCTTTAAATCCATATAAAGCTTTCCTTAACCTGCAAACCATGTTTTTGTCATCTGAAAGTGAAAATCCATTAGGTTCCTCATTATAAAATTCCTCTTCAAGATCTCTATTCAGGAATGCACACATAACATCCATCTGATAAACCTTGCATTTCTTATGTGCAGCATAAGCAACAAATAATATCACAACTTCAATCCTAGCTACCAGAGTAAAAGTCTCATCATAATCAATTCCTTCCTTCTAATCAGAATATCATTTTCATACCAATCTAGTCTTTTTCCTCATAACTTGCCCATCTCCATTCAATTTGTTCCTAAGGACCCATTTAGTCCCAATAATATTCTTATTTTTAGGTGGAGGAACTAAAGTCTATGTATTGTTCTTTTCTATCTGATCTAATTCCTATTGCATATCTTTCATCCAACATTCATCTTTACATGCTTCAATTACTAATGTCGGTTCAACTTGAGAAATTAAACATATCTCTTCAGTTGTCAACCTTCTTCTTGTCATTACTCCTTTGATATTGTCTCCAATGATCTGATCTTCTAAATGATTTAACCTTACATACCTAGGAGTCTTCTGACTTTCCATTTCCCTACTCTGATCTTCAGTTACTATTGAATTTTCTGATACATCTAGAGTAACTGGTTCAACATTATGTTTTGGTATAGGTGCGACTGGTTCAGTTATGATCATCTCCACTTTCAATTCCTTCTCATAAGTTCTGATTTGACCTTTTCTATGCTCATCCACCTTGATATTAGCACTCCCCACAATTCTTCGTAATCTTTTTTTATAACATCTATATTCTTTTCTTTCATTGGAGTAACCAAAAAATATCCCTTCATCACATCTAGGATCAAAATTTCCAATGGAATCATCTCTTCTGATATAGCATTTACTACCAAAGATTCTAAAATACTTAATTGTAGGTGTATGACCAAACCATAACTCATAAGGTGTCTGACTAGTGTGTCCTTTGATATAAACTCTATTGAATGTGTACACCGTTGTGCTAACAACTTCTCTCTAATAGATATGAGGCAGATTAACTTCCATCATCATAGTTTTATCCACATCAAAGATAGTTATGTTCTTTCTTTCCACAACACCATACTAATGAGGTGTCTAATGCTATGATGAAAGAATAAGGATCCGGTCAACTACTAAGAGAGGGGGGGTGAATCAATAGATAGAAAAACTGATATAAACTTTCACCAATCTCAGAATCAACCTCTCAAAGAAAACTTTAAACTGACAAGTTAAACCATTGAACTATAAATGCAATATCATTGTCAAGATAAACCAATTGATTGTTATAATAGATTAACATTAAACAACTTGAAACTCACAAACATCTAAATACTTTATTGACATAATTAAAACCTCATTTTAGATTATTGTCGGCTAATCATAACATATCAAAGTGGATTAAGTGGTTAAGAAATTCAACCATAGTAAACATAACCACAAAATTATTCACCACTTGACACAATATTTTTGACGTGGAAACCCAAATGGGAAAAACCATAGTGAGATGAGACTCACAAGTTAACTATCTAAACTCTTTTGAAGTTCACCCTATTAGGAGCCAAGCTTGTTAAAGCTTTACAAAAGTCTTGTTAAGAACAAATCTTATTAGGGACCACCCGGTTAAGGGGTTGACTATAATGCCCTATTAGAAGCAATACCCTATGAGGAGTAACCTTGGTAGAGGATTTGAAATCCAAGCTAATGGACCACCTGGTTAGAGGATTTGAATAACACCAAGCTTGTTAGAGCTTACCCTGTTAGGGGATTTTAACTGTTGTAATTGTTAGAAAACGGCAGGGGTTTGTTGATTTGTTTAAATAGCACTACACTTACTTGTTCAGATCCTTTTCATGCTCCTATCTGCCTTTGTACAAACTACAGATACTTCATCTGATTCGGAAACCACACACTTAACTACAAATTTTCCAACTCTTCAACAAAACAACTCATTGACCTTATAAACAAATCAATAGGTCTGTAACACAACAAAAACCTAATTATCTCATAGAGATTACAAACAAGTCGGTTCAAGTATGACCGTTATATTACATAACAATCTCTGCACATTATTCAAGATAGCCTCGACTGCTCCTTGATCACCGCTTCATCGAACTTTGTAACTCATCACGTATTTTGCATTACATGCAATATACTTTCTCATTCCCAAGTTAAAAACCATTATCTCAACACACCAAAAACACTTTGAAACTCTCTTCATACAATATGCATACATGTCATAATCATTACCACTCATCATTAGATCATAAACCATTACAACCAATTCACCAAACTTAATCGGTTAGGGTTTATTAGATCAACAGGTAGGGTTTACCGGTTCAACTCTTTAATACTTAGCAATACCCGTTCACTCCATTATCTCTTCCTATCGGTTATAAAACAACATTATAATAATATCATTATTGGTTAATTGACATCAATGACAACATAACATTTTATTAATGCAATCTTCATGTAAATGCCAACAATCTCCCCCTTTGGCATTGAGGGCAATACAAATATCAATACCATTGATTTCTATGATTGTGAATAGGAATCGTGGTTTACATTTTACCATATACTCTCCTTGTCTTCAGTTGGTAGCTGGCTATAGACCTTATATCTATCAATCATACAATTATTCCTCCCAAAATTCAGATAGTTCTTCTCCCCCTTTGACAACAATGCCAAAGTGAAAGTAAACCATGTAATGTGAAACTTCACTGTTCAACTTGATGCTCCCCCAGTGGAATAACTCCACTCCTACATCAATTCTGCTATAAAATTTTGCAACTAGCTCTGGTACTGATGTATTCAACATCATGCTCAATTCACCTCATGAAGGGTTACAACCCCTAGCGGACTTCTAAGATACTCAAAAGTAGTCTTAGGTAGAGGTTTAGTAAAGATATCTGCAAGTTGCTCCTTGGTAGAAACATGCTCCAAGATCACATCTTTACTCCACACTTTTTCCCTCAAGAAATGATACTTCAATTCAATATGCTTGGTTCATATGTGCAAAATAGGGTTCTTGGAAATATTTATGGCACTAGTATTGTCACATAAGATCTTTACATGTTTTGTAAACTTCATCTTGAAACCTTCTAGAATGTGCCTCATCTAGATAGCCTGGGTACAATTCATATACGCTGCAACATACTCAGCTTCAGCAGTAGACTGTGATATACAACTTCACTTCTTGCTACTCCATGAAACAAATTTTCCCCCAAGAAAGAATGCTCCACCGATTGTTCTTTTCCTATCATCAACATTACTTGCCCAGTCTGCATATGTACACACCTTCAAGTCAAAGTTACCTTCATATCGATACAATAATCCATAGTCAATAGTGCCTTTCAAATATCTGAATATCCTCTTGGTTTCTATCAAATATGTTTCCTTAGGATTCTTCTAAAATCTAAAAACTAGACCAACTGCATGAGCTAGATCCGGTCTATTGTGAAGAATGAAACCGAGCAAAGATACCAATCAGCGGTTTTCCCAGACATCCACAAATTGGTAAGGAAAATCTCGAGACCCACTGTTATTTTGGATGATAACAAGATCAATTTGGCTAGGTCAAATCGTCAAGATTTTTGTTTTTTTACTAAATGAGGTGGAGGCAAATGGTTAAGGGGTAATTTTGAGAAATGGTGTAGATCGCAATGGGGGGAGACTATTAACATTAATGTCCTTCTGAATGATTATTATCTTATTGAGTTTATAAAAAATGAGGACATGTTTAAAGCTAAAAATAAAGGTCCTTATACTTTGGATGGGATTGAGGTGCACATCATTGACTGGAAACGAAATTTTAATCCCTGGTTCCATTCCTTACCGAAAAACACAGTCTGGTTAAGGTTATACAATTGCCCATCAGACTATTGGCACATTGATATTATTAAAGATATCTGCAAAGAACTTGGCACCTTTGTATCTGTGGATGATATTTTGGAGGATAGGGTTTGGGGTTGCTTTATCAGGATTTGCATTAACACCGGCCAAATTTTCAGTATCCTAGAGGAAGTCAAAATTATTGGTGTCGGTAAGGTTTGGATTCAAAGGATTGACAAAGAATATCAGTTGCACCTTTTCCCCAAAGGCTTCTCAAGGGAGCACATAGGTCTTGATTGCAAAGTTTCGGCCTCCATCCTTAAAATTTATGCTTGTGTGCAAACTAAGTTGACTGACATGAAGTTATATAAGGAAAATACAAAAAAATGGGAAACAAATGATGTAGAACAATCCTCGGCTGCCAGTATGAAGGTGGGGGAAAAGAATAACCCTATTGTTAATTCTCCTCTTGTTGTGATTAGTCATCAACAAATCCTTACTAACAATAGTGAGAGTACTCAAGCTCTTCTAAATCTCTTAGATGATGCTAAGTCCCTTCAAAAGGATATTGCAACAAAGTTTGCAACTTCTCTTTCCTCAGTACCCAATAAGGCCAGTGATTTTAGTGTGATGGAGGATAAGATTATTTCCCCTTTTCTAGCAGATCCAATCGCCTCTGGTGATTTGGGCAAGAAAGGCCCCACCATTGACTTGGAAGAAGGAGAAATTGATTCCTCTACCTCGGAATGGGAAGAAGATCTTGAACTGGTTGCCAGCTTGATATTGGATAATATAGAAAAAGGTTTTGGTACGTCTGCATCACATATTATTGCACTAAAATTCAATCCAAAGGGAAAAGGGGGGTGCAAATCAAGGAAAACAATGCTGAAAATCGCAGGTGTAGCTAGTGGGCAGTCAAAACTTAATTTAGGGAAGGGGAACCCCCTTCCCCAGGAACCATGAGACTACTATCTTGGAATGTCAGGGGCCTCAATGCCCCTGACAAATGGTGCTTAATAAGCGCCAGATTGATGAGACTAAGGGAGATATTTGGGTATTGTAGGAGACTAAATGGAGTCAGTCTAAGATTATACTAAAAATGAAAGCATGGAAATAATGGAAAGGTCTATTGAGGCAATCTGAGGGGGCCTCAGGTGGCATGGGAATAATCTAGAACCCTCTTAATGTTCATGTCACTCTCCTTAGCAAAGATAAATATTGGCAACATTGTTTGGTCACTAGTTTATGCAAAAATGAGAGCTTCAACCTCTTTAATGTCTACAAACCTTCTACTACCAATGACAAACATGAACTTTGGGAACTGTCAGACAAATTCCAAAATATTCCTTTGGGCACCTATGTGTTTGCTGGCGACTTTAATGCTATCTTGGCAGGTAATGAAATGAAAGGTGGTATTTAGAGGATTGGTATGGCTCAGAAAGATTTCCAGGAATTTGTTGATAAGAATCAGTCATTGGATATTGTCCCAAAGAATGGGACCTTTACATGGACAAATAAGTGTACCAGTTTCACTAAAATTGCAGAATGTCTAGACCGGTTTCTAGTTGCCAGTGATTGGCTAGCAAAAAATCTTATTCTTGAATCATCTATTCTACCCCTTGTAGGGTTAGATCATTTCCCTATTTGCCTAAATGTGTCTTTAGGACAATCTGAGGGTGGCAATCCTTTTTGGTTTGAATTGATGTGGCTCAGAGTGTCGGACCTACATGATTTGATAGCAGCATGGTGGAATGAGCCAGCTCTCAAAAACAAATTGAGGTTGTTCAAGATTAATAAGAAGCTCAAGTATATTAAGATCAAAATCAAAGAGTGGAATTTGAGTCAATTCAAAAACATCCATAAGGAGAAACTTAGGATTATGGCAGAGCTGGAGGTTCTAACCGATTCTGTTATAAATTTAGGCATGAATGATGAACTTTTCATAAGGGAGAACTCTCTCAAGTCTAAACTAAATGAATTTTTTCAACGTGAGAAAATTCACTGGAGGCGGAAATCTAGGGAACTTTGGCTCAAGGATGGGGATAGAAATACCAAGTTTTTCCACAGATCGGCTATTGTCAACCATAGCAAGACCAGAATTTTGGAGGTTGTGAGACCGGATGGCAGTATTGCCAGAGTTTATCAAGATATTTCCTAGGAATCAGTAAGACATTTTGAATCTTTGATGAATGGCAATTGCCAGAGTATTCAAGAAGCAAGAAACAAAATTCTAGACTCAATCCCCTCTATAATCATTGAGACACAATAAAGAGCTTTTTAAATCTATTGACTTAGAAGAAGTCAGGAAAGTTACCTTCTAGTTGAATCCTGATAAGACTCCAGGCCCTGATGGTTTTCCTGCGGCCTTCTTTCTGTTGGAAATATGGATGGAGTAACTGAGAGGGGAGGGGTGAATCAGTTACCACAAAAATAAATCCACAAGTCCCTTAGATGTCTTAAATATAAACTGCTGTAACTCGGTAAATTAGCTTATCATTGTTCATCAAACATTAATATGCATGAAACAAATAACATGAACACAAGTAACACCAGATATAACGTGGAAACCCAATTTTGGGAAAACCACCAATGTAACTAGTTACTGATTTTCACTCTTCTAAAGTGAGCCCTGTTAGAAGCCAACCCTGTTAAAGGTTACAAAACACACTGTTAGGTGTGACCCGGTTAGAGGATTTGATCACCCTGCTAGGAGTGGCCTTGTGAAAGGTCTTAAGAACAATTCAACCGAATTGTCACCTTGTCAGAGGATTTACAAAATGGTTGTTAGACCAACTCTGTTAAGAGATTTCGGTATCACTGCTACAATGGTTAGAAAGCAACAATGAAGTGATCTGAATTAAACACAACTTATCTTGCTGATACAGATCTCTGTTCTGCGCCAATAGATCCTTACTGATCACATATATCTTTTCTGCACCTCAAGGATATCACTGATCCTTCATCAGAATTCGCACATTTCTGCTCCTTCACATCTCCATACTTTTTTCACTCTTCAAAATCGCAATTTGATCTCTCATATATACCATTCAGGTTACCAAGTCGGCTTAATTATAAGTTACAATAAATATTACATAGGTCGGCTACATATACAAGTTTCAATAAATTAAATATTGCTTCGGTCGGCTGCATAAATATTTCACTGATGCTCGGTGAACACTGCTGATTCTTCGATAACCGACTGAACTCCGTAAGTACTGCGAGCTCGGTAAAGACTGACTTTCCTTCATATTCTTCGAAGACCGACTTAACTCGGTAAAGACTGTGAACTCAGTATAGACTAACTTTCCTTCACATATTCTTCGAAGACCGACTTAACTTACTTCTCTTACCGTCTGAACTCGGTAGACTCTGTCTGACTGTTTTGCCGAACATTCTGAACTCGGTAGACTGATATGACATTTGTGTAACATCAAAGACAACACACAATTAAACAATTGTATCCAACAATCTCCCTCTTTGGCATTGATGGCAACACAACATGTCATAGCAGAATGAAATTTGAAAACAGGTCTTTTCTTTTATGACAGCAACATGCCAACATAACTTTCCCTTTGGATGGAGAACAGTCCTTCTTTCAATAATCTCCCTCTGTGAAGTAACTTCATCTTTGGACGGTAAAACTCTCCCTCTTTATCAAACAACTTTCCCTCTTTATCTTAATGAACTTTCTTTCAAATTTTAGAAGAATATGACAGTAACTCTCCCTCTTTGACAACACATGCCAAAGACAATAAGAATTTATCTGAGTTATAATGTACCTTTTGTACTGATTCATATGCAATATTTTCCTGATTATACTGCATCAACTAGTAGATTTTTCACTTAGGATGAGTTGATGCATCACTAAAACTTTTCTTTAGTGAATTTCAGATAGGGGAGTGACCCCTAACTTACCTCTTAGATACAAGAATGCATCCTTAGCCAATGGTTTTGTGAATATGTCAGCAATTTGTTCCTTTGTGTGAATATATTCCAATCTGATCTCCTTGTCCTGCACCAGTTCTCGGACAAAATGATATTTTATTGCAATGTGTTTGGTTTTGGGATGCATCACTGGATTCTTGGACATGTCAATTGCACTTGTATTATCACAGAACATAACAATTGGTTCTTTGATTTCCATTTTCATGCCTGCCAATAGCTGTTTAAACCAAACAACATTTGAACAATTTACTGCTGCAGCAACATATTCTGCTTCTGCTGTAGATTGGGATATACAGTTCTGCTTTTTGCTTGTCCAGGAAACCAATCTCTTTCCTAGAAAGAATGCTCCTCCGCTTGTACTTTTTATGTCATCAATGTTTCCTGCCCAATCAGCATCAGTAAATACTTTCAAATCAAAATTTCCTCCAAATTTGTACCATAATCCATACTCTTCAGTTCCTTTCAAATATCTCATTATTCTTTTGATTGCCGTCATGTGACTTTCTCTTGGCTTTGCTAAGAATCTTGCAACAATACCAACTGCAAGAGCAATATCTGGCCTAGTATGAACAACATACTACAGCTTTCCAATCATAGATCTATACAGTGTTTGATCTACTTCTTGTGATTCATCTTCCTTGGTAAGCTTTAATCCAGTACACATAGGAGTTCCAACTGGTTTACAATCTTCCATACCGAACTTTTTCAGTATCTCTTTGATGTATTTTGATTGTGTAATGTAGATACCATTTTTGTTCTGTTGAATTTGAAGACCAACAAAGAATTTGATCTCACCAAACATAGACATTTCAAATTCCTTATTCATTTGTACTGAAAATTCTTTGCAAAGATCATCATTTCCTGTGAAAATAGTATCATCTACAAATATTTCTGCTAAGACAATTTTGTTATCTGATCCTTCCTTGATATACAAGCTACTGTTATCATTTGTTCTTTGAAATCCAATCTGAATAGGATAGTTATGCAATCTTTCATACCATGCTCTGGGGGCTTGTTTCAGACCATACAATGCTTTATGTAATTTGCAGACCATGTCCTTCTTTTGTGGATCAACAAAACCTTCAGGTTGTTCAATATAAACCTCTTCATCCAATATACCATTAAGAAATGCAGATTTAACATCCATCTGATAAACTTTGAATCCTTTGTAGGCGGCATATGCAAGTAAGGTTCTGACTCCTTCCAATCTTGCAACAGGAGCAAAAGTTTCTCCATAGTCTATTCCTTCTTGTTGAGCATATCCTTTACATACTAGTCTTGCTTTGTTTCTTGAAACTTTGCCATCTTCATTCAGTTTATTTCTGAATACCCACTTAGTTCCAATGACATTTTTATCCTTAGGTCTGGGTACAAGAGTCCATGTCTTGTTTTTCTCTATCTGTTCTATCTCTTCTTTCATAGCCTCTTTCCAACTATCATTTCCCAATGCATCTTTGACATTTCTAGGTTCAAAATCAGCAAGTAAACAAGTACTTTTCAACTTACCTCTTGTCATGGTTCCTTCAGATTTGTCTCCAATGATCTGATCTGCTGAGTGATGTTGTCTGACATACTCGGCTAATACAGGTTTCTTGCCTTTAGAATGAATTTCATCATTGTCCTCTTGTTCTTCAACTGGCTCGATAAATATTTGCTCGGTTTCTTCAGACTCAGTAGACACTGGCTCGGTTTGCTCTTTCTGTAACTCGGTTACTGATGACTCGGGAGTAGAAGATTCCTGATTTGTAGATGTATCTGGTATTGTATCAGGTTCAATAGATACAAATCTTCTATAATCTTCTGGTTCTCTTTTGCTTTCTTCTTCAGATCTTTCTGCAAACTCATCAGCTTTCACATGTGCACTTTCTATAACCTTTTGAGTAGACAAGTTCAAACATCTATATGCTTTACTCTTGCAAGAATATCCAAGGAATATACCTTCATCTCCTTTCACATCAAATTTTCCTTTTCTAGATTCTTTCAAAATGTAACATTTACTTCCAAATACTTTTAGGTAACTTACATTAGGTTTGTAGCCATACCATAATTCATAGGGGGTTTGAAATGAGTCCTTCTTCAGCTGTACTCGGTTCAAGGTATGAACAGCAGTGCTGATAGCTTCCTTCCAGTATTTGATAGAAATGTTCTTTTCAATCATTAAGGTTCTTGCACAATCCATGATAGATCTGTTCCTTCTTTCAGCTATTCCATTTTGCTCAGGAGTTCTAGGGGCTGATACTTGTCTTTTGATTCCTCTTTCAATGCAAAAGTTATTGAATTCATGAGAGATAAATTCACCACCTCTGTCTGACCTTAGACATTTTAGTCTTTTACCTGTTTCTTTTTCTACTCTAGCCAAATACCATTTGAACTTTTCAAATGCTTCTGATTTGTTCCTTAAATACATGACAGTCATCATTCTTGAGTAATCATCAACAAAAAGAATGAAGAACTTTTCTCCTGTATAACTTTCAGTTCCTATGGGTCCACATTAATCAGTATGCACAATTTCTAATATATCTTCAGATTGATAGTTTTTGCTTTTGAAACTAGTCTTTCCCATCTTTCCAATTTGACAATTCTTACATAGACCGACCTCAGGTTTCTTTATATCTGGAATACCTCTTACTTTTCTGAATTTACTTATTTTCACTAGGTTATCAAAATTTACATGACATAACCTTTTGTGCCATAACCAACTTTCTTCAACTTGAGCAATAAAACATGAATTTTCACTTGTTTCAAGTCGGAACAAATTACCTTTTGTTTGAGTGCCTGATCCAATCAGCTTTCCTTGATTATTTAGCAGTCTGGCCTTCCCATGCATGAATTCCACCTTGAGTCCACTATTAAGTAGCTGTGCCACACTCATCAAGTTGTGATTGAGACCTTCAACCCAGTAGGCATCATCAAATACAAGTTCTTTAGTTATAGGAATTCTACCTCTACCTTTTATGTAGCGAGGTTCATTATTACCAAACCTTACACTACCTCCATCATAGTCTATAAAATGTTCAAACTTGGTTTTATCACCAGTCATATGATGAGAGCAACCACTGTCTATGATCCAAGTATCATTTTTGCTTATATGAGAAATAAGTGCCATCTTATCTTCCTCATCATTATCAGAATCATCTCTTATAGCAATATAAACAATTTCATCTTCACTATTATCAGAATCCTTAGCCATAAAGCATGCTTTCTTACCTTTGAATGATTTGTAGTCCTTTTTGCCATTCCATTTGTGATCTTTCTTCTCATCTTTGCTCTGCTTGTTTGGGCATCTAGCAGTAATATGACCAACTTCATCACATGAAAAACAGATTAGAGGAACTTTGCCTCTGTATTTTCCTCTGCCTTTGGAATATTTCTTTGCTAGAAGAGCTTCAATTATTTCAAGATCACTGTCTGAGCTTGGTTCTGATTCATCTTCACTTTCTGACCGAGATTCCTTTTTCTTTTTGCCTTTCTCCTTGAGTGAAACCTTAGCTTCAAATGTTGATTCCATGTTTTTGGAAGCTGGAACATAGTTGTCATAGTTGTCTAACTCAAATGCAGTTAATCTTCCAACTATGGCCTCTAAATTTATCTTGTGATTTGCTTCACATCTTCTTTCCTGAATTGCAGAAACTCTGATTGCATAAATGGGTAGTAATGTTCTGAGAACTTTGCTTATGACTGTTTCCTCTGAGATATCACCTCCAGACGCTTTGATTGCACTGACACTGGCTTTGACTCTTTCAACATATTTTGCAATATTTTCATCCTCACTCATTTTTAATTGATCAAACTGTCCTCTCAAGCTTTCTGCTTTGGCTCTTCTCACATTGTCATCACCACCATAGATATCTTTCAGCTTGTTCCACATTTCAAATGCAGTTTTGCAATCTTTGACATCATCAAACTCTTCATAGCTTAGGGTAGATGCAATGTCTATCATCATGGTGTTATGAGTCTTCTTTGCAGCAATATCAGCAACAGTTAGTGTACCAGTGGGTGTCACATATTCTGTGTCAAGATGTGTCAATCATGTATCTCCAATGGAGGCCAAATGGAGTCTCATGAGACCTTGCCATGCTGAAAAGTTATTTCTGTTTAACCTTGGAATTTCCCTCTTGTAAGACATCTTGATCTTTAGCTTAGATCCTTGAAATCCTTCCTATAAGCACCGAAAGCTCTGATACCAATTGTTGGAAATATGGATGGAGTAACTGAGAGGGGAGGGGTGAATCAGTTACCACAAAAATAAATCCACAAGTCCCTTAGATGTCTTAAATATAAACTGTTGTAACTCGGTAAATTAGCTTATCATTGTTCATCAAACATTAATATGCATGAAACAAATAACATGAACACAAGTAACACCAGATATAACGTGGAAACCCAATTTTGGGAAAACCACCAATGTAACTAGTTACTGATTTTCACTCTTCTAAAGTGAGCCCTGTTAGGAGCCAACCCTGTTAAAGGTTACAAAACACACTGTTAGGTGTGACCCGGTTAGAGGATTTGATCACCCTGCTAGGAGTGGCCTTGTGAAAGGTCTTAAGAACAATTCAACCGAATTGTCACCTTGTCAGAGGATTTACAAAATGGTTGTTAGACCAACTCTGTTAAGAGATTTCGGTATCACTGCTACAATGGTTAGAAAGCAACAATGAAGTGATCTGAATTAAACACAACTTATCTTGCTGATACAGATCTCTGTTCTGCGCCAATAGATCCTTACTGATCACATATATCTTTTCTGCACCTCAAGGATATCACTGATCCTTCATCAGAATTCGCACATTTCTGCTCCTTCACATCTCCATACTTTTTCCACTCTTCAAAATCGCAACTTGATCTCTCATATATACCATTCAGGTTACCAAGTCGGCTTAAGTATAAGTTACAATAAATATTACATAGGTCGGCTACATATACAAGTTTCAATAAATTAAATATTGCTTCGGTCGGCTGCATAAATATTTCACTGATGCTCGGTGAACACTGCTGATTCTTCGATAACCGACTGAACTCGGTAAGTACTGCGAGCTCGGTAAAGACTGACTTTCCTTCATATTCTTCGAAGACCGACTTAACTCGGTAAAGACTGTGAACTCGGTATAGACTAACTTTCCTTCACATATTCTTCGAAGACCGACTTAACTTGCTTCTCTTACCGTCTGAACTCGGTAGACTCTGTCTGACTGCTTTGCCGAACATTCTGAACTCGGTAGACTGATATGACATTTGTGTAACATCAAAGACAACACACAATTAAACAATTGTATCCAACACTTTCAACATTTTTGAGACATTATTGCCCAGGATTTGCACCTAGAGATAGAAGAATCTAGGAAAAAAATGACTATGTTGGGAGCCATCAATCACACCTTTCTAGCTTTAATACCAAAAAAGAAGAACCCTCAGCAAATGGGTGATTTCAAACCAATTTCTTTATGCAATTCAGGATATAAAATAGTAACAAAGATCATTGCTAAAAGATTGAAACCTCTTCTAAAATATATTATTTCAGATGAGCAGAGTGGCTTTGCCCCTAGTCGCTCTATTGTTGAAGGCATCATTACTACTCACGAAACCCTCCACACTACAAGGAAAACTAAAGCTTCTTGTATGATATTAAAGTTGGATATCATGAAAACCTATGATATGGTGGATAGGGAATTTCTTGTAGAAGTATTGAGGAAATTTTTCTCCTGCCTTGAATGGATCACTTGGGTTAGGAATTGTATATCAATCCCTAAATTCTCAGTTTTAATTAACGGTTCATCTCATGGTTTCTTCCCTTCAATAAGAGGTATTCATCAAGGGGGTCCTATATCACCATTTGTGTTTAGAATTATGGTTGAAGCCTTAGGTCGGCTGATTAAATCTCTTCACCATGATGGTCCCTGGCTGGGAGTCAATATGGCCATAAGAGTTGAACACTCAACCCACTTGCAATTTGCTGATGATATTATTCTTTTTGGATCCTCTAGTAGAAGGGAGGCAAGGACCATAAATATGTGTCTGGAAGACTATTGCAAGGCATCAGGGCAAAAAATCAATTGGAACAAGTAAGAAGTTTTCTTTATCAATACGTTGCCAAATATGCAAGGTGTCCTTTCAAGGATCCTCAATTTAAGAGTGGCAAACTTTCTAGGTAAATTCCTTGGGACTCCTCTTTTCAATGGCCGTAATAAGATTTGCTATTGGTCACATCTTATTGAGAAATGTAAAGCTAGGCTCAAAAATTGGAAAGGGAAGTGGTTATCTTCTACCGGTAAACTTACTATGATAAAATCAGTCCTCTCTACCATACCAGTTTTCTCCATGGCTTAATGCATGAAGTTATTGATTTCTATAGAAGAAGACTTAATTAATTTAATGATAAATTTCCTTTGGAATGGATCAAATGACAAAGGGAAGTTTCCCTTGATTGCTTGGAAAAAATAAGTCAACCAAAAAGTGTAGGGGGTTCTAGTATTCGGTAGATTTTTATTATGTCTGGCTATGGGAGCTAAATTGGTGTGGGAAATTTGTAGAAGAGGTAATCAAAAGTGGGAAAGAATCCTAATACACAAATATCTAGACTCACTTGAGCCCAAAAGGATTCTCACAATTATCAACCCTCCCAAGGGCTCGACCATTTGGAATTTTATTTTGGAGTGTAGAGAAATCATAAGCAATCGGGTCACTTGGGATATCAGTGTTGGTATTTTGGTATGGTTTTTTCATTGATGTCAACACCTACTAAAAACTTATCAACTCTGTCACTTTGGAGAATCAGCAACATTCACCGGAAAGCAAGTGACTCATGCACAGTTACTGGTATATGGTTCACCGATAGGATATAATGATCACTGACACTTGGAATGATATGGAAAACAGTTGGTAATGTCGAAGACATCATGTGGACACTTTGTCCTAGAGTTTTGTTTATTGGTATATTCATATTTGCATATTTGTTGTTACCGGCAAATAGGTCTAGGGTTACACCGACAAGTTTATCTTTTCCAGATCAGCACGGCATGCTATGGAGATGATTAATTATTGTTGTAAATGCATTAAGCCAACATGTTCAGTCGGTTATTGCATCGGATATTATATTGTTTGTAAAATGTTTTTATTGTAATATCTTGTAGAGCCAACCTACTAAAATTGGTCTTAGGTTATGGTATAAATGTAAGATCTTATTTGTAAAGATCAAGTGTGGAATGCGAAAAAGGATTGTGTGAAGGTTTATGTGAGATTACGCAGAGCTATACACACAAACATCATTTAAAGGTGAAGCTAGGTTTTTGTGAAAGCATATCAGCATTACACCAGTACTGAATCCAGCATATGAAGATGTTATTTTGAGTAGTACATTCTTATTGGATTTAACCATCCAATTGTAGTCAGTGTGACTCCCATTTTGTGATTGAGCAGTGAGCTCTAGGTGGTTGGCCTTTCTGCATGTGTAGACCCCATTTATGTACACTTACTATCTATAGTAGTATCATCTGATTGTGGGTAAGGTTTCCCACTGTGGTTTTTACCCTTACAGGGTTTCCACGTACAAACATTGGTGTTATGTGTTGTGGATGAGTTTGTGTTTATGTTTCATGCACTAATCCTTACCGGTATAACAATTAACTATTAAAACTGACTACCAACATACTTAACTCGTTTACTGGTATTAAGTATTAAGTTGGTTAAATTGTTTTTTGGTTTGAATTTATTTGACAACTAATTCACCCCCCCCCCCTCTCAGTTGTCTTCGAGACCTAACAATCAGAAATGGGAGGAATGCATCCTTCTGGCTAGTTTCTTGGAGTGGTGAAGAAGCCTTGTGTCATAATCTGACCCTCCAATCTATAATGAGAGAAACATGTCAACTTTGGGGACACAAGGTCTATGATTATGGTCATTTAATTAAGGAGAATGGTATTGATAAATGGGTGTGGAATTCTCTGGATCCCTTGGCCTTAACCCAAAATCAAAAAGATCTTTTTGATTTTGATATTATGAAGGATCAAATCATTCATCCATCCCTAGATGAGGACATCATTAGATGTTGTGGCTCCTCTGATGGTAAGTATAAGGTATGTTTTGGCTATAAATTGAAAGAAGTTGTAGTAGACAAGAAGGATTGGCCGATTAGTCTATTCTAGCACATACATCTTCTTCCTAAAGCAGGTTCCTTTGCTTGGATGGCTTTTCAGAAGAAAATTTTAACCAGTGAAAGACTCCTTCAACTGGGTATTAATGGACCTAGTAGATGTGTATTATGTCATAATCAAGAGGAAACAATTGACGACCTTTTGCTTCACTGCAAATTCTCCAACAAATGTTGGTGGCATTTTATGGGGAAGCTAAATCTAGCATGCCCTTTTCCAAAAGGTTTGGATGATTGGTTTTTACTATGGCCTAAATCAAAATACAAGACGTTATTTAGGGACCTATTTGTTATCCCACCCTCATTGATAATTTGGGAAATTTGGAAAGAAAGGAACCGAAGAATTTTCTAGGATAAAGAAATGGGCCAATTAGCCCCCTGTGGGAAAATAGAGAACCACCTGGTTGAGCTCCTAAATGAATCGACCAAGTCCAAATCACTAAAAAAGAATCTATATATTGATTGGGATTGGAAGCTAAAGCTAGAATTCCCAAATCTGATCATCCCCTCACTTTTCAGAAATGGCAATCCTGAAATACTGGCTAATCCAAGGTTGGATGTAAAATGGGTAGTCCTAGAACCAGGGTGGTATAAGATTAACTTTGATTGTGCCTTTGCAGGGAATCCAGGGCGGAGTGGTATTGGTTGTATTATTAGAGATTCTGTTGGCATCTGTATTAAGGAAATTTTCAAAGACATTAGTTTGGCCACTAACAATGAGGCTGAATTCCGAGCAGAATTAAGAGGTTTGCATTTAGGGTCTGAGTTGGGGATAAAAAGAATCCATTTGGAGGGTGATTCATTAAATGTTATCAATGTTGCTTGTAGTAACCATATCTCCAGATGGCGTCTCAACCTATGGCTTAGACCTATAGTGGGTTTGCTTGAGAACTTTGAAGGTTTTCAGATTAGCTATATCTATAGAGAAGGCAATATGGAAGCAGACAGACTATCTAAGATGGCAATTGCAGATGGAGGCCTTGATTCGGTTATTTGGCTAGGGCATAAATAAATTTGATTACAATGATTATTAGGGTTAAATGTTTCATCTTTTAGCCAATGAATGAACTGCTTTGGCCCCCTGATGTCTTGGTTCCTATCTGTCGATCATTTATAACAGGAGTGGAAATCTTACCGGTTATGGGTCTCTCTTGATTGTGATATTCCGGCTCCTACCAGTAAGAGTATCCATCCCAGTTGCTCGGCCTCTTTCGGTTGGTAATTCTATCTCTCACATAGGTCTATTGTACCCACCCCCAACTAGTACTTACTACGTTCTAGTATAGGATCTCATTGGGGTTACTATAGTCCTGTTGCAGATGCTACCAGAACAATATTCTAGCAAATCTCTGATAAGCGATAGCAATCATTTCTTTCCTCAGATACCCTGTTTGGATTGAGGCACATCTTTATTTTGATTATGGTGGTTTATAAGGCTTAAGTTATGTAATCGATCTTGTTCTAAGCATGAAATGTTTGTTTCCCTAATTTATTGCCCCTACCAGTGGTAGCACTTATTAGGAGACATATTCTTACCAGGTCTCTTGCTTAGACTCATGCCGGTATTCTTTATGGTTTCAGTAATTTGATCTTACCGGGGCCACTAACTCCAGCTCTGGTTGAGTTGTTGTCAAAAGATAATCTATGTTTCATCATTACTGTTAGATATCATAAAGTCAGATGGCGACTGACATCAAAGAGGCAATTAATAGCAATTAAAGGTGGCATTCTTGAGATGTGCCTTGTTTGTGTGAAATAATTTGGCTCGATTAGCTAAGTCCTCGAGCTCCTCAACCTTTATGAGATTGTTGAGATAAATAAAGAATGACCTACATATTTTTAACATATCAAGCTCTCCCTCTTTATTTCTTTGTTATCCTTACAATGGAAACACCGATTTTGCTAGAAGCAACCTGTCATCAAATGGCATTCTTAGGAAAAATCTTTGATAAACGTCTACAATCAGTTCTTTCCTCAAGCCACCCTTTGATTCTGAACTGTGTTAAAATAATTTTGGGGAAGGAATTCCTTAATGCATACCATAGATATAGAGCCAATGCAGACATCCCAAACTTCTTCCTAGCTATGGTGCTCTATATGAGGATTAGCAAACAAAGGGCAAAGCTTATCACCCAAATGGTGTTTGAGCACCACTTTCTTGGGGAAATTGATGCAATGTTGGACAATGTTGACAACAATCTCAGATTGCCCTTCACCCATAATTATTATATGAGCTTGGGAAATGGTGTGGAGGTGCAAAAAAAGGTGATTGTAAACTCTCTTGACTTCAATGCCCTGGAGGCCTCCTAGCCTATTATTAACAAAAATATTGAGTTCCTCTGCAAGATTTTCAGTATAATGCCAAGCTTCATGGCTGCCAGGAGGAAGGTCTTTCAGGTAGAGAAGACATTGGAATTATGGCCAACTGTGACATAGTTGAACGCAACTCTTGGGGTCTTGGTCGCGATGAAGAATGGATTCTAGATGATGTCTGCCACCCCTAGGAAAAAGTAGAATCATTGGCTCATGCTACTTGTGGGAGTGATTGTCTGGTTATTCTGGATGCAGCCACTGCTCCTGCCCCTAGTGACAAGGACCCAAACTCAAATGATGAAGAATCCTGAACGCATCATCCATCTTGGCCCTGTGCTATGGCCCTCTTTGGTTTTCCACATCTCATTTTCTTGCACTATTTAGATAATTGTAGGTTTTTGGTTTTAACCAGCTTTTGTTCTCCTCCGGTTGTTTTTTCTATCTTTTTAGGATCTTTTCCAGCTTAGCCGGCCCTTTTATTGTTGGAGCAATGGTGGAGGGTTTTCTTCCTGTCTCTTTCCCCCCATGGCTCTTTCTGAACTAGGTATGTATTTCTCAATTTTGACTAATACAAGGGTGTTGTCCCTCTGCAGCTATTAATCTATTAAAAATAAATAAATAAATTCTTCTAATCCCGAATTAAGATTAACAAACTCAAGTCTGTTGAGATTAATTATCATTTTTCCAATTATTTGAATTTCTAATTTAAAATGAGCACATGGCTCCTAACTTTTAACCACCTAACCTAACCATCCCCTAACCTAACCCATTCCACCTAATCCCATGTTTAACTAACCCTATCCTATCTTGTACATTCTAACCTCCTTATCCTAACCTCTTATGGTGTGGATATTCTCTCCTTGAGACACATGGCACTTTTGCCACATGTCACCTTCCTTGGACACTTTCCCTCTCATGAGCAAGGCTTCTTGACACTTGTCACCACAGAGATGACAAGTGTCCCTTCCTCCAACCTCTTCTCCAACTTCCTCAATCGTGGCCCTTGATATCTTTAGATCAGATCTGGACCATTGATTCCTGCCACCTCAGCTTTGGCCTTGGAATTCCTATAAATATCCCCCATTTTGGAGCAGTAAGTATCCCTTGCATTCATATTTTTAGCATCATTACTATAAGCAATTTGCATTCCAATTATCTAGTAATTAGCATTTTGGATTAATCATAGCATGTTAATATAGTTTCTTATATCATTCATTTCATACCATTTGCATAATCAATCATGATCAAGTAGCTACTCAACTCTTGAGTTGCCACTTTGGAGGTCATTGCTCTACTGAGAGCCAACTAATCCAACACCTTCAAGGTCCTCAAGAATAGAGGAAAATGGGAAATTTCAAGGAAGGCTTATGGTTTGCATCTTTAATTTAGTTTTCAATTAAACTTTCCATTATGTTTTATTGTCTCATTATATGTGAATGCCTTTCTTATATACCACATTTTCAGCATCATGGTACCAATAACATTATTATTGTTAGGTCTAGGCACAAGTTCCCATGTATTATTCTTGTCAGATTTTGCCAAGATCAAGGACAAAATGAAAAGCACAAAAGAGAGACAAAAGTCTGACAAGAACAAACTGTATTCTCATTAATATACAAATGATCAACCGGATTAACCAATACAATGAATATAGGCCTGCATATATAGGCAAGGCCAAATGGATATGTGAGCACACAATCATGACATGTGGGTCAATGAGAAAGAAGGGTAGGTAAGAAAAAGTAGGGGTAGGTAGGAGAAATAATATAATATTCCAAAAGAGGTGGATGAGCCACTGAATGTGGAGTGTAATAGCAAGATAAGACCACAAAAGGTGAAATTTCTCCTACAAGCTACATCCCTATGTTCACACTTCCCTAAGTGTCTCATATCCAAACTACGATGAGATGCATTATCCTAAGTTAACTTAAGTAAAGTGTAATTATATCTTATAAGAATAAATAATTACACCAACACCCCACCTTAAGTGCAACTTAGGAGAATGAAGACTCATGTCAACAATGCAAGATTGGTCTCGGCTACTAGGCCATGATAGGTACCCATGTACAATATGCAAATGCAAGAAAACCTATGCAATGCAATCTCTCACAAATGGAGAAAGGGAGAAAACCTGGTGGGAAAAAACTCCCCCCCCCAAAAAAAGAGAGATAAATGTACAAAAGACTCTCAAAGAAGAAGGACAAAACCTCAAAGAGGAAAAAGTCCCCCCCTTAAGAGAGGAAGGAGAAGTTAGTTGACCCCCCCTAATGAAACATCTCACACCCCTAAGAGAGCTCGCAATTGATGGAACTTACTCTCAGTAGGGTTCACCAAGTGTCATTCTGATTCGAATGTCTATATTTTGCAACAAGATGACTCACACTTGATACTTGTGCTCTATGTTGATGATTTGATCATTATAGGGAGTACCTCATCCATCATTAGCAGTATCAAATCTGCTTTGCATGACAAATTTGCTATGACTGACTTGGGTCTTTTGCACTACTTTCTTGGGATAGAGATTTCACAGTCATCTTCTGAGATTACTCTCTCGCAGCCCAAGTATGCTCTTGATCTACTTGCATGCTTTCATATGGTTGATTGTAAGCCTGCATAGACTCCCTTTCTTTTAGGAGTTGAGATTGAGGCTAGGTGTTCTTCTCCACCAATTGATGCCACATTGTAGCATTAGCTTGTGGGTAGTCTCATCTACTTGACTCACACACACCCTAACATTTCATTTGTAGTTGGCATGGTTTCCCGCTTCATGCAGGAACCACATGAGCTTCATTGGAAAGCCATTAAATGCATCCTACACTATATCTAAGGTACACATCATTATGGGATTCACTATACAATAGGCACAATACTTCACTTGGTTGAATACAGAGACTCTGATTGGGTTAGTCATCTTGATGATCGTAATTCTACTTCTAGTTACAACTTCCACCATGCTTTGGGCCCCATTTGTTGGTAGAGCAAGAAGCAACATGCTATTTCTCTCACTTTGACTGAGGCAGAGTATCGAGGGGTTGTTAATGCAGCAAATGAGACTATTTGGCTTCAGCATATTCTCATAGATTTTGGGTTCTCCACTCCATGACTGATAGTTCTACATTGTGACAGTTAGAGTGCTATTGAAATCTCAAATAATTTGGTTCATCATTAGTGGACCAAACACAAAGAGATTCATATACACTACATCTAAGAGTTGATTTAGGAGCGGGTCATTGATTTGCAGTATTATCCTACAATGAAGCAGGTTGCAGTCATCTTCATTAAACCCTTCACTGAGAGTAAGTTCCATCAGTTGCAAGCTCTCTTAGGGGTGAAGGATGTTCCATTAGGGGGGGTCAGCTGACTTATCCTTCCTCTCTTATGGGGGGAACTCTTTCCTCTTTGAGGTTTTGTCCTTCTTGTTTGAGAGTCTTTTGTACATTTATCTCTCTTTTGTGGGGGAGTTTTTTCCCACTGGGCTTTCTCCTTTTCTTCATTTGTGAGAGATTGAATTGCATAGGTTTCCTTGCATTTGTATATTGTACATGGGGTACCTATCATGGCCTAGTAATCGGAACCCATCTTGCATTGTTGAATTGAGTCTTCATTCTCCTAAGTTGCACTTAAGGGGGGGTGTTGGTATAATTATTTATTCTAATAGGATATAATTACACTTTACTTAAGTTAACTTAGGATAATGCATCTCATCGTAGTTTGGATATGAGACACTTAGGGAAGTGTGCACATAGGGATGTAGCTTGTAGGAGAAATTCCACCTTTTGTGGTCTTATCTTGCTATTACACTCCACATTTGGTGAGTCATTCACCTCTTGTGGAATATTATATTATTTCTGCTACCTACCCCTACTTTTTCTTACCTACCCTTATTTCTCATTGAGCCACATGTCATGATTGTGTGCTCACATATCCATTTGGCCTGAATTTGCCAAGATCTAGAGGCAATAGAAAACACAAATAAGAGAGAAAAAAATAGATGATAGGAATGAACTGTATTCTATCAAGAAAATAGTGATCAATTGGATCATCAATCATTACATACAATAAATATTAGCTTTCTTAAATAGGCAAGGCTATATGGATATGTGCACACACAAACATGACATGTGGCTCAATAAGAAACAAGGGGTAGGTAGGAAATAGGTGTGGTAGGTAGGAGAAACAATATAATATTCCACATGAGGTGGATCATCCACCGAAGGTGGAATGTAACAACAAGACCACAAAAGGTTTAAATTCTCCTACACATGCTATCCCAATGTGGCACAAACACCCAAGTGTCTCATACCCAAACTACTATGAAATGCATTTCCGAAGTAAACTTAAGTAAGGTGTAATAATATCCATGATGAATAATTATTTACACCAACACCCCCCCTTAAGTGCAACTTAGGGGAATGCACTTAAGTCTACAATGAAACTAAGTAATGCAAGATGGGTCCTAGCTATGAGGCCATGTTAGTTACCCATGTACAAATGCAAATGCATGCAAACCAATGCAATCTCTCACATATGGAGAAAGAGAGAAAACCCAAATGGGAAACCCCCCCCTCAATGTAAAATCTTCTGCAAAGATGGTCCAATGATGTTGACCAAAATAACTCCCCATAAGGAAGAAAGAGAACCAATGCTACATCAATAATGTCAAAGTGTGACAAAACTAGGTACCAAGTCGATGATGATGAATCACAACCTACTTTGAGCATCATCTGGATACTCATAAATAGCATAAATACTGGTACAATCTAAGTCTCACAGGAGCCATGCACAAATGTGTACAATCTAAGTCTCAACTTGAGCCATGCACCAAGTCTCACAAGATATTCCTAATCTACGTGTACAAGAGGATTACATCAAAATATGTCATCAAAAACAAGATACAAAGAGGTGTGGCACTTTATGATAGTGCGAGTACAACATTGCTCATGCAAGAGCATACAACATGAAGAGTGAAAATCTAGAAACATGAAGATGATGCCACCAAGAAGCCTTGTAGAATACCATAGAAAAAGTCACCTCTAATTGGGATGTACCCAAGAGATATAAAGGAGAAAATCAACCCCCCCCCCCCTCCCTCCCGGCTATCAGTTGGAAGCATTGCATACAGGTATGGTAGACAAGAAAAAATTGTTTCCAACTTGACTTATACATGATATTTTTGTTTTTAAAACAATCAATTAAAAGTTTAATAAATACAATTTATTAAATGCCCATTAAAAAAAACTTTATTACAAAAAATAATAAAGAAAACAAATTTAAAAAAGGCGTAAGTCATTTATTATTTAAAAGACTATTTAAAAAAAACATAAATGAATTTTTTTTTAATTTAAACAAAAATAAAAAAGAAAAAGGCTCTGTGATGGCAGGGGTACTACCCCTACCACGACTGAGGTCATGACAAGTATAGTACACCTGCCACCACAAGTCTATGGTCCCTGCGGGCCGCAGTGCTTGACAGGGCCTGTGTACGTATGGGTACGCAGGTGCCTGTCGGGTACTCTATTGTACCCGCGAGTACCAAACTTGTAGAAAAGCCCCGAAAAAAAGGTTTTTCGATTTAATAAAACTGAAACCCAAAAAACAGTAAATTGCCACCCTCCCAAATTATATTCAGATTTCAATTAATTTTTTTTTTTTAAATTAATAAAAACTGAAAATATAAAATGTCTGTACCTACAAGTTCGTACGATAGCTAGGAGGGTTTTTATTTAACTGGGTTGACGGAGGTCGATTTCGATGAATGGACAGGAGATCTTGGGGTTTTTGGACCTTCTGAGTGCAATGGCAATGACAAATTTGGCCAAAATTGCTCCAAAGTTGCATATCGTTGTCGGGACAAGTCACCACCCTCCACCTTCGAACGACTCTACATTTGGCCTCAGATGTCAGATTTGGATGAAACAAAAGGCGATTCTAACTTTCTCAAACCTCCTCAATCCAAAGGTAACCTTAGATTTGACCCAACAAGATCCAATAATAACCTGCAATAGAAAGCTCCAAAATACAAAACCCCAAATTTCTCTCAATTGGCAAACTAATGGCACTCTAATGGCTCTGATACCATGTGAGATTTTGCCAGGATCAAGGGCACAATTAAAAGCACAAAAGAGAGACAAAAGTATGACAAGAACAAACTATATTCTCATCAATATACAAATTATCAATTAGATTAACCAATACAATAAATATAGGCCTGCATATATGGGCAAGGCCAAATGGATATGTGAACACACAATCATGGCATGTAGGTCAATGAGAAATAAGGGTAGGTAAGAAAAAGTAGGGGTAGGTAAGAGAAATAATATAATATTCCAAAAAAGGTGGATGACCCATCGAATGTGGAGTGTAACAGCAAGATAAGATCACAAAAGGTGGAATTTCTCCTAAAAGCTACATCCCTATGTGCACACTTACCTAAGTGTCTCATTTCCAAACTACGATGAGATTCATTATCCTAAGTTAACTTAAGTAAAGTATAATTATATCCTATAAGAATAAATAATTACACCAACAATTCTTTTCAATGTGATCTAATTCTTCATCTATAGCTCTCATCCAACTTTCATATTTACAAGCTTCAGCAACATCTTTAGGTTCAACTTTAGAAATCAAACATACTTCTTTAGCAGCTAACCTTCTTCTAGTCATTATACCTTTATCTTTATCACCAATAATCTGACTTTTAGAATGATTCAATCTTACATACCTCAGAGTCTTCTGATTGTTCTGATTATCAAGTTTCTGCACCTTTTCACTAGCAGCAACAACATCTAGGTTAACAATCTCTACCAGGTCATTCTTCTTAGACTCTTCAGTCTAAACAGGGGCTAAAATAACGTGTTGACCATCATCATAACCACATTCTTTGATCTCTTTCCCAAGGTTCTCATCCACCTTCACATTTACACTTTACACTATCTTTCTCGGTCTCTTATTGTAGCACCGATAGGCTTTTCTCTTTGTTGAATATCCCAAGAAATTTCCTTCATCACTTCTAGCATCAAAATTTCCTATATCCTCATCTCAATTGATATAACATTTGCTACCAAATACTCTAAAATATGTCACAATAGGAACATGACCAAACCAAAGCTCACAAGGGGTCTTACCGATATCACCTCTGATGTCAACTTTGTTGAATGTGTAAACAAAAGTGCTAATAGCTTCTCTCTAGTAGGTCTTCGAAACATTTCCTTCAATCAACATATTCCTTGCAACATCCAAAACAATTTTTTTTTCCTTTCAACAACTCCATTCTATTGAGGGGTTCTAGGAGTAGATGATTGTCTTCTAATCCCATGCTTCTCATAGAAGGAATTGAACTCACTGAAACAAAATTCTACTCCTAGACGCAGTATCAACCTTTGCTTTGAATATCTTGAGCTTGTCCAACACTTTTGATTTCTCCTTCCAAAAGACAACTCACATCATTCTGGAATAATCATCAATTAGTAGCATAAAATATCTATCACCCTGAACACTTCTAATATTTGTTTGTCCACATAGGTCATTATGCATAAGATCTAGTAATCCATCAAATGTATATTGTTTTCTTTTGAAAGAAATTCTTATTTACTTATCCAACTCACATTCCTTACATATTGGTTTAGCAGGCTTAACAATCTTAGGTAGATCTCTAACAACTTGTGTAGAATAGGTCTTGATCATTGAATCAAAATTTACATGACACATTCTCCTATACCACAACCAACTCTCATCAACCTGAGTAATCAAACAACTTTTCTCACTAGCAATAAAATAAAAAATGTCACCTTCAATCTTAGTTCCAAATGCAATTTCTATACCAGAGGCATTTAAGATCTTGAATTTTCTATCCTTGAGTTGTAGACCATAACCTTTATCAACCATGTGTCCAATACTCAAAAGATTATGCTTCAAACCTTCAACATACAAGACATCATCAATGTTATGCTTGCCATCAAAAGAAATAGAACCTCTCCCATGGATCGCATAGGTTTTGTCATCTCCAAATCTAACTATTCCACCATCATACCTTTCCATGCTCATAAATTTTCTTTTATCACCAATAATATGATGTGAAAAATCACTATCAATTACACATTCATCCTTCTCTTTAACTTTAGTAGCTAAAGATTTTTCCTCAATAGTACAACTTGATTAATCAACAAGTATAGGTCTATCTTCTTTGATGGCAATAAACACAACTTCATCTCCTTCTGATTCTTCATCTGTAACATCTTGATTAGTTGCATAATAAGAGTTCTTTTGATTCCTAAACTTCCAGTTAGACTTGTAGGGCTTATCATACTTCTCATTCTTTTCATATCTATCATTCTTATCATGCTTATCAAACTTATAATGTCTGTCATATTTAGCCATTCTCTCTAGGCATATAAAAGAAAAATATCCTATCTTATTGCAAGAAAAATATTTCAAAGGCAACTTTCCATCATACTTACCAGCTCCTTTAGGCAATCTCTGAGCAATCAATGCTTCAAGCTCATCTAGCTCTCCTTCTTTCTCTTCCATCTCTATTCTCTCTCTTTCATATCTAGATATTTTGCACTCATTAGGATTATACTTCAACTTACTGGATACAGATGTAGATGCTCTAAATGTTATCTTAGACTTTCTATATGATTCTTCAAATTCTCTCAACTCAAATGCAACAATCTCTCCAACCAGCATATCTCTTGTCACTGTAGTCACACTTCGGATCTGATCAATAGAAGCAACCTTATATTTATAAGCATGAGGCAAAGATCTTAGAACCTTAGCAATAATTTCATCTTCCCCAATGGTTCTACCAACATCTAATACCAGGACAAGTTCATTCACCTTAGCCATGAAAGAGTGTTTGTTCTCATCATCTCCCATCTTCAATGTCTCATACTTTCCTTTAAAACTCTGCAGTTTAGATATTGGCAATATGATGGATTTGGTTAAACGTTGTCATTGATGTCAACACTATATCATGGTTAGAATTGGTGTTTATCTTGGTTTTGGCTATGATTCTGATTCGATATGATCAAATTCCTGGATTCCATTTTGGATGGTTAGTCAGGATGACTCTATGATTTTCATATTCAGTTGGTTCATTATTTGGTGCTCCAAAAGCTATAGCTTATGTTCTCAATTGGTATCTCCTAGTACTGATTAGCAATATTTGATGATATGATTTGATGTTTTTGGTCCGACTTATGGGAATGGTTTCTAACATGCTGAAGGTGTTTCTTGATCGTGTCCAAATTGTTTGGTAGCTTTGCATTGGCTGGCGTGTTGATGTGGTGCTCCTATTTGGATACGACTAGATATTCTATGTTATTGCACTGAGGGTTTCTACCAATTGGTGAAACGTATTCAAGATTGGTCTTACCATGGTTTTGGGTAGATATAATTGTTTGGGTATTTGAATTAGGTCCATTGTATGTAATGTAAATCATAACATTGGTCTGGTGATATCATGTGATGTAATTTTTTATATTAATGGGTTTAAGGGGTTTAGGGTTTAGTCGACCTTTTCATAAGGTTGATGATCTGTATTTATAGGTGACTTATTTAAGTAATTTGGATATCAATGGTATGGTATGGGATCGATGGTTATGTCTGCATTATTAGAGAAAGTTTATGTGCAAACAGTGATATATTATTTGACAAAAGGCTTTTTGGTGTTGCAGGGCAGACATCTGTGTTTAAACAAAATTGTATCAAGCATTAGGAGATGTTATTTTTATAGTTCATTCTTCCTGGATTGTAGTTTGATGCTTTTGTAAGTTAGTGAGACTTCTCTTTTGTGATGAGTAGTGAGCTCTAGGCTTTTGGCATGATTGCAAGTGTAATCCCCATTATAATTATTTCACATACTGTCGTAGAAGTATTATCTGATTGTGGGTAGGGTATCCCACTGTGGTTTTTCCCTTTACCAGGCTTTCCACATCAATAATATTGTTGTTGTGTGTACTATACTTTCATGTTTTATCTTTCATTATGTTGGTTTACTTGTTCTCTGGTATAAAGTTTATAATCTACAACAGTTCAGATTGCTGAGAGAAAACTGATTCAATCCCCCATCTCAATTTTCTCCTGGTATAAGATCTGCCTAATAATTGGTATAAGATCCTGGTCCTCTTTGCAGAAGCTAAACCACTTGAGGAGATCCGATGGTATTAGCATCGAGTTCTACATTTAACCCCTACTAGAAGGAGAGTCCTAGATTTGATGGCACAAATTACAAAATATGGAATGAGCCAATGAAGATTCATTTGAGATGCCTTGGAGCTAAAGTTTTGGAGATAATGGAGAAAGGGTATATACCTCATGATCCTAATTCTAGAACATGGACACCTTCTAATGAATAGAAGAGAGATGAAAATGATGTCAAAGCAAAAGAATCATTAATAAGTACCCTATCTGATTAAAATCTATTAAATATCATAGAGTTGGAGAATGCAAATAAGATCTGGATAAAGCTTGAAACTCTTTATGAAGGTGACCAAGTAGTAAAGATTGCTAAACTTGAAGGTTTTCAAGTGAGATATGAAACTTTGAAGATGGAAGAAGATGAGAAGATAATTTCTTTAATGGATAGAGTGAATGAGATTTCCATGGGAATCAAATGCTACGACAGATCAGTTAGTGAGGATAAGGTTGTCTCAAAGATTTTGAGAGTTCTACCTCTGGCTTACAAGATGAAGGCTACTGTAATTAATGAACTCTAGACAATGTCAAGTACCCTTGTTACCAGAGATACATTACTTGGGAAATTGACTACTTTTGAGCTTGAGGAACTTGGAGATTAGAGTTCTACTAAAACAAAGACTGCATTTAAAGCATCTACCTCCATGAAGCAGAAGATAGATTGGATGAAGTTATATGCTAAAGATCTGGAAGACATTGTGTAATGCCCCACCGGAAACCCTAAAGGAAAACCACTCTACAAGGCAGGTAAAGGGTGAAATAATTTTATTTTTATTTTTTAAATATTAAGTGCATTCATTAAAACATTTCATGAATAATATCACAAGCAGAAGTCTAACTATGACATCCTAAAGGGTTACCAACAAAGATTACTTTGAATAAAACTATATCACAATGTGAATCCAATTATCCATCTAAATTAGGGAAAGTCAATTATGATTAGTCAACTCAAACTCAAAAACTGATCCCAAATAGATAGGTTTAAAGAGTTACAATATATATACTTCCAATGATTCATTTATACATAAGATGCAAGATAACTGAAATAACATACACTCCATTGAACTTTAAATTACAACATTCCATAAATTACATGGCTTCAATAGAACAAATTAAGTACATAGGTTACAATGCCAAGGTTACAAAGTTTAAAGATACAATGACCACAAGGTTACAATAGTACAATATTCTTGAACATGAGCTGATACATGAAGCACGAACCAAGGTACACCAACGAAGCCAATCCTCGCATGAAGATAAGAACAAAGATATCCGATGGGAAGTGGCACTACCACGCGACCATGTGATCCCATAATGGAACCACCCCACCATGCTAGGAGATAGCAGAAAACCCTGAAGCAAGCAATAAGACAAGTACAATAGTACACATGACTCTGTAGGACTCGAGTGACTCAACTCACAAAACACTAGTGACCCTAAAGAGAGAGAGTGTCATCACATGGCTTAAGATGGTTACCCTAGGTAGGTCTCCATAAGTCCTAGCCCCCATTCTGGGTTATCTTGGTAACCTTTCCCGAACCCCTAGCTCCAACTAAGCATCATGTTGACCCTACCAACCTTTCGTGAAGACAAGGTGATAGGTTTGTCATTCCAAGCCTTCCCACAACACCTTGAACCTATACAAGCACTCAACCATGTGTGAGGTACAATATCTTAATTAAATTAATAAATACCCACCCCCTAATCAATGTTTAGGTTATCACTTGTTAATTGACTTTCGAGGGGTTATCCTGCCATCCACTTCGGGTGTGGCCCCCGCTTGAAAGCCACTCTCTCTCCTAGGACACTAACAAGAAAGGTCTCTCTATGAGAACTCTATGGTGAAATTGATAGCCATAAATAATCCTGGCATACCACAGGTGAAGGACTCACAGTCACTAACCTAGGATTGACCATTTGCAAACATAACACACAATTGCTTACATCCTCAGGGTTTAAACAACGACACTTGACTAAGGGGGTATACATCATACAACAAAATGACAACTCACTAGAATTGCAACAAATTTTAAACTTGACTGCAATTACTATAACACAAGATCCTAAACAGACACTCTTTTCTCAAAGTAGTCAAAAAGCATAAAATACTTGCAATAAAGATTTCCAGGAATAAAGAAATTACATCTATATGAATATAAGGAAAACAATGAAGTCACATGTCTAATAAAATTAATTGAAACCACATTTAAAATTTAACCCCCAATCATTTGATTATGATTAAATTACAATTTACCCAAATCGACTATAACTATAATCTTAATTTAATTCCAATATATATATATATATAATATAATTTCAATATAAATATATATCCATCAAATATAATATTATATAATTATATCATATTAACATATATAAAAATATAATATTTAATTTTAAAAATCACATTTATTACCCAAAAATCATGATTAAGATTTTTTTATTTTCCAAAATATATAAATAAAACAAATAACCCAAAATAATATATATATATATATTAAATATAATTATTATTTATTAATATTTAGATTTTTTTTTATTTTTTTTTAAACTTAAAAAAAATAATTTAAAAAAAAAGAATATTAAACTTGGGGAAATCGGGGGGTGCTGGGTTTTAAGTTGGTGCGGTGGTTGCCCTCCTGCTACCACAAGGTAGCCAGTGCTATCTTACGGTAGTAGGTGCTACCGCAGGGTAGCAGACCATATGGTAGCACTGCTACCGTGGGGTAGCAAGCACCGCCTCCCCCTTGCCATGTCATTTTAAAAAATTAAAAATTAAAAAAAAATCAATTCATCAAAATGAATTGACAAAGAATAATTCTCTGAGATCCCAAACTCAAAAAAAAGACACAATCAATCAAATTTTATTTTATTTTATTTTAAAATTTGAACAAAACAACATACAGAAATTAATTACTGGTAATGAAATTTTACTAGAAAATACAATCTCTGAGGCAAAACAGAGATGGAAGATAGCTTCCCAGAACAAACAATTTCCTTCCCAAAATTAAATTGACTAGGAACTAACTTGATTGCCATTCCCTAATCAATTTTTTTTAACAAAACAAGAATGGGAAAAGAAGAATTTACACTTAGAATTTTCCCCAATTTTTGGAAACTATCAGGAAAATTTTTTATTTAAACAAATGAAGACACAAGGGAAATTTCTTCGCAAAATTTTGCCAGCATGATTCTACCAATTTCACAAAATTAAAAAAAAAACTACAATTACCAGGAACCAATTCCTTGCATAAACAAAATGAAAGAATGGAATTTAAACCACAATTTTTTTTTCATGAAGTAACTTAGGGAGAGATTGAAGTTGCATTTTGATAACAAAATGGACTGAGATTTTTCAATAAACCTCATAGCAACTAAACCCTAACCCAACAATCATTTAATTAATCTTTCTATAACATCCAAAAATTGGGAAAGAAGCATGATTTTTTTAAAAATAAACAAGTAGAGTTCAACCAACCTATGGAGCTTCCAAGAAGAAATTTGTGAGCTTCTATCCTTCAATAGAATTCCAAACCAAAAATCCAAAATCTTCCTTCCAAACAATTTTCTAGAATTTCCCCTTTCAAAACAAGCATCCTCTTCCAAAAACAAGCCTCCTTTTTTCAAAAATATTTTTAGGGATAAATAGGGGAAAAAAATATCTTAACCTAAGCTTTTTAGGTTGAAATATTTTTCTCAAGAAAACATTTAAATAAACAAATTGACTTTTTCTATTTTCCTTCAAAAGTAATTGGGGAATTTCTTCCTTTTTTTTTTTGAAAAATACATTTCTTTCATAATGAAATCTAATTAACTTTTTCAACAAAAGTAAAAATCAATAAGTTAACTCTATTTTTGTTTTACTTTAAATCTAAAAGCAATAGAAGTAACATTATATATTTTACTTTTTTCATTTGATTTAAATGTAGTTACTTTTCCAAAATAAAACAATTATTGATTTAAATCTAATAAATTAACCTAATAAGCTAAGTTCATAACACAAAGGCATAATAATGCATAAATTACTTATACCAACTATGAAATGATGACCTAAAATCAAATAAATAATCGAACCCACTATGGCATGCAAATCAAGAAAAAATACAAGAAGACTCTGAAAAAGCCAAACGAACAAAACTCAAAGGCTAAACAAAAGGAATGGTAGACCGACTGACGACACTCACAAGAGTAGACTGCGGGTAAGAATTAGGGTCAATAGCTATCTCCTCCACTCCCATCGGACATATAAGGCTCGCTTAGACCTATGAAGCCAGGTGGAGATGATACCCAGTACTTGTACCTACAATATCCTGCATCATCGAATTACACATGCATGTATATAAATATAGAATACATAGCACACACACACCGATGAAGGAGAATCACGACGTTCCCTATCTCACCGAAGTGCATGAAGGAAAATCATCCCCTTGCATCCAATACAATCGTAGACACGCAACATATAATTACACATTGCATAGATAAAGTAAAGTATCAGTACATAGCAATAATCCATAAAATACCATAATTCACCAGCACTGAAATACTAAAAATAACTCATACATCTCATATCCAAATAAACATGAAATAATGTCAAATATGTCTGAATAATGTTTAGCAAAAATGTATTAATTGAAAAGTAAACTACAACAAAATATTAGTCTAATAAGTCCAATCGAGAAGAGGTACTACACATTGAGAGAGAAGACAAAGAACTTGAAGAGTTGGAAGCCCTAATTACTAGAAGAATCCCTAAAGGACTATCTGGAAGTAAGTATGAAGGAAAAGTATCTTTTAAATGTTTCTCATGCAATTAGATTGGTCATTTTGCTTCTAGATGTCATGAGAGAGCTTCTAGAAATCAAGAAAGATTTATGAGAAATTATAAGCCTAATCCAAAATATCAGAGAAGACCTAGATTTAGAAGGAATAAGGATAAAACGTGTTATTAAGATAGTGATGATGATTTTGGTATTACTGATGATGATGATGAGGAGGATGAGGAGGATGATGATGATGATGATGATGATGATGATGATGATGATGATGATGATGATGATGATGATGATGATGATGAACGTGTAGTTGGATCTAGTAATGAAAGGTTCGGTAAAGATTGGGTCTTTATTGCTATAAAGGATAATTCTCTGGAACCTATCATTAAAGCAACTCATACCAAGGAGGAGGATTTGGCTGCTAAAATTGAAGAGAAGGATGAATGGGCCATACATAGTGGATTCTCACATCGCATGACTGGTGAGAAGAGGAAATTCCTAACTCTGCAAGAATTTGATGGTAGACTAGTCAGATTTGGAGACAACAAGGCATGTAGGATCAAAGGTAAAGGAACAATATCCTTGGATGGTAAGACTAATAATGACAATATTTATTATGTTGAAGGATTGAAGCATAATCTCTTGAGTGTAGGTCAGATGGTGGATAGAGGACTTCATTTGCAATTTAAAGATGGAAAATGCAAGATTATCAATAGATCTGGATTGGAGATTGCATCCGGAACTCAGACCAAGGGAAACATCTTTCATTTGAACTCTAGTGAGAAGGCTTGCTTGATTGCTCAAATTGATGAGAGTTGGTTATGGAATAAGAGGATGTGTCATGTAAATTTTGATTGCATAGTCAAGATCAGTTCAACACAAGCTATTAGAGATTTATCTAGGATTGTTAAACCTCATAATAGGGTATGTAGAGAATGTCCAATGGGTAAGAAATTTAGAACTTCTTTTAGAAGCATACATGATAAATTTAATAAAATTCTTGATCTTATTCATACTAATCTGTGTGGACTAGCAAGGACTTAAAGTTTTTAAGGCACGATAGCTATTTTATGTTGCTTATTGATGACTATTCTAGAATGATGTTAGTCGCATTTTTGAAAGAAAAATCTGAAGCTCTTGAGAAATTCAAAATTTTAAAATCTATAATTGAGACATAAATAGGATTGAAGATAAAATGTTTAAGATCAAATCAAGGTGTTGAGTTCACATCTGATGAGTTCAACAACTTTTGTGAGAAGCATGGAATTAGAAGACAATTTTATGCACCTAGAACCTCACAACAAAATGGAATAGTAGAAAGGAATAACAAAACCATCCTAGATGTTGCAAGAACAATGATGATGGAAGCCAAATTGCCTAATATCTATTAGAGAGAAGCTTTCAATACTTTTGAATACACTTTCAACATAGTACACATAAAAGGTGATACTGGTAAGACTCCTTATGAATTATGGTTTCATCATACTCCTACTATCAGATATTTCAAAATCTTTGGAAGTAAATACTATATTAGAAGAGATGATGCATTAGAAAAAATTGATCCTAGAAGTGATGAAGGTATATTTTTGGGTTATTCCTCTAAAAGAAAAGCATATATATGTTATAACAAAAGATTGAATAGGTTAATGAAAAGCATAAATGTTGAGGTGGATGAGTAGGATAGTAATCAGATCAGGTCATATTATTATGGACTAGAGATAAATTTGTCAGATCATAACCGACAATTCAAGAATCAGTTCAAAGAATAGATCCAATTTCTTCTGTAACATCAGAAAATTCCACTGTGACTGATGAAGGGCAAAAAGAATAAAAAAGTCAAGACATTCAAAAAACTCCTAGGTATGTGAAGCTGAATCATTCTGAAGATCATATCATTGGAGATAAAAGAAAAGGTGTGATGACTAGAAGAAGGTTAGCTATTGAAGAGGTATGTTTAATTTCTCAAATTGAACCACCTTTTATTGAAGCAAGTAAAGATGAGAATTGGATGAAAGCAATGAAAGAGGAACTAGATCAGATTGAAAAGAATAAGACTTGGGAATTGGTTCGTAGACATAAAGATAAGAATATTATTGGAACTAAATGGATTTTCAGAAATAAATTAAATAAGGAAGGTCAAGTTGTGAGAAATAAAGCTAGATTGGTTTGCAAAGGCTACACAAAGGAAGAAGGAGTTGATTATGATGAGACTTATGCTCCAGTTGCAAGAATTGAAGTCGTAAGACTATTTCTTGCCTATGTTGCACATAAGAACTACAAGGTATATCAGATGGATGTCAAATATACATTTCTAAATGGAGATATTGAAGAGGAAGTCTACATTGAGCAATCTGATGGATTTTATTTATTAAAGGATAAAGACATGGTTTGCAGATTGAAGAAAGCTTTATATGGATTGAAACAAGCCCATAGAGCATGATATGCTAGATTAGATAAATATATTTCAAAGCTTGATTTTAGCAAAGGTAATATTGATTGTAATTTATATTATAAGATTGAGCATGATGACATACTGATCATTGAAATCTTTGTGGATGATATCATTTTTGGAGGAGAACAAATTTTATGCATGAAATTTGCTAATGATATGAAGAATGAATTTGAAATGTCTATGGTTGGTGAGATAAAAAAATTCTTAGGTTTGCAGATTACTCAGACTAATAAAGGTATTTTAATTTGTCAAACTAAGTATGTGAGGGTATTGCTTAAGAAATTTTGACTCGAGAATTATAAACCTATCGATACTCTTATGATAACTAGTTGCAAATTGTCAAAGGATGATGAATCTCTTAGAATTAATCCAAGCATATACAAATCAATGATTAGTGGATTGTTGTACTTAACTCAGACTAGACCTGATCATATAATTAATTTTGTTTGTATTACCTCTAGATTTAAATCAGATCCTAGAGAAAGTCATGATATTGTTGTTAAAAGGTGATAGGGAGATACTCAAAAATTGGCTCAAGTTGTGTGTTTGTAATCAATTTGGCTTGCAAATTCCCTCAAAGGTAATTGTTGAAGGTTTTGCCACTTGTTTAGGTACTGATTCTTTGATGTCTTTCCTTCTCTATGCTTCATACCAACCCTGAGATCTTCCTACCATGTTAGTTCTTATCTTCATTCACACTTGCTCTCAAGACTCACAAAGTTGCAACTTTGCTTATTAGCTCCAAACACAAAAATCCCTCACCAAGAGTTGCAGGAGGTCTAGGACATTGTCTAAAATCCTATTAGACTTATTTAAACTTTTTTTGGTGATCTATTCAGTTGTCTTCTTAGTCGATTTGAAGAAAAGCTCAAAACAGGGCTACAAGAAGCCCCAAATAGCCCTCCAAAACTGGTAAAACGCTTATAACTCCACAAACTGCCAAAACACTTCATGAAACCCTTGCATATTTGGATACCCTTTATTGATATATTTCAATTTTTTTCTATGAGGAGGTATGACAAGGCCATACAACTTCTGTCCTATAAATGTGCCTAAAAACAAGGGTTTTCAAGGGTTTTGAGTCTTCAAACACCTTATCACCATTCCAAACTCTTATTCAGACCACAAAATATTTTGAGAAGGTTTTTACCATAATTATAAAGCCTTCCAACATCCTTCCATGCAATCATAAAGACAAGCACTTGATGTGCAACCAATTTTCAAGAGGAAAAGTGTTAAAAACCCATTGTATTCAACACTTTGGCTACTCAAAATGCATTTTCAACAAAATATTCATTGAAACGTCCTCCCATCTGGTCTAAAATCTCTTTCCAAAATTCATTCCACCTTAGGAAACCAAAAATGAGGTCCACTTGGTGGGGGTTTGCAAAGAAGCTCTATTTTACATCATGAAAATTCATTAGCCGGGCTATAGGAGGTCACCTAGTAAGCAACAAAAACCATTTTATTTGTCATTGCCATAAAATAAACTTGTATATACAAGAAGGATATGTTAAAAAACTTGACTTTCAGAGGCCATTGAGAAAGAGCCAAATAAAATCAAGTTGCTTCCATTGTTGAAGCCAAACCCTTACTCAACCGAGAACAGGGCTAAAACAAAATATTTTTGATACAATGTTAAAACTTCACACCAACACACAAACCTAGGTGAGAAATATTTAACACAATATGGCACAACTACCTAAATGAAAATAGTACAACCAAATACTTAGGAAGTACGGACTGCTATAGCATATGGAGCAAAACTGCAAGAAAAGTGACAAAATTCTTAGTTTTTGTATTGAATTCTTCTTGTTTTCGAATGCCAACCTGATAAAAAGTTATGTGAGGATTTAAATAGACACTCACCACCCAAATCATTCCTAGGTATGGACCAATAACCACCTTTTGCCTTATTTTTACAAATTTTCCAAAAATTGTCAAAATGTTGCTTGCCAACTTTGACAATTTTTAGTACAATGAGAATTTTTTACTTGTGAGCCAAATAAACTTAACTCCACCATGTAAAATTGTTTAATATAACAACACAAACATTTTTCAATTCCTAACAAAGCTTTATAAGGCATTTTGACCATTCTAGGCTTACAAAGCATAAAATGTCAAAAATAGACCAAAAAATCAACAAACAACAAAACTAAGAAACAAAGGACACTTAAACACACTAAACACACCCTTTGGACATACAAAAATTCCATTATTCAATTGAAGCCAACATAGGCCATTTCAAACCAAAATTTGATGAAGTGCTCCATGAGCTTCACTAGGTGCTCCTGCACCATACTCCCCCAAAGACAAAGAAGTCAAGTGACTCAGTTTGGAACCAATGAGGGATCAATTATAGACTAAATAAAGTTTGATTCAGGTACCCAAGTAGCCTCAGAATCTGGTTTGTTCCTCCACTTGATCAAATTCTCCATATAGACTTGTTGCCGAGTCTTTTTGAGAATCCTAGAATCCAAAACCTTTTCGGCTTGAGGAATGGGTGTAGAAGGAAGAGGCAGGTATGAAAGTGATTTGTGAACATCTAAAACTCTCTCATCCTCTTTGGAAATATGCCCTTTGTATGCAACCAAATCTGTAATATTGAAGATGGGAGACAATGCAACATCATTAGGCAAATCAATCTTATAAGCATTTAGAGCCATACTTAGCCAAAAATTTACAAGGACCTATCCTCCTCATTTGGAGTTTTCTGGGAATTCCTTTTTGAAGTCTAGACTTATTCAAGTGCACCATCACAAAGTCACCAACTAAAAATTGTGCATCTTTCCTTGTTGCATCAACTCTAGCTTTGACCTTCTGTGAGGCATCTTAAAGAGCTTGCTTTACTTGATCATGAACCTCCTTTATAGGCTGAGCTACATCATCATCTTGATGACTTATTTGCTACACATTACCAAGGTTTCTCAACTCCATAACACCCCTTGGGTGCATACCATACACTATCTCAAAAGGACTCTTACCAGTAGACCTATTGACACTGTCATTGTAGGCAAACTCTGCTTGGTGAAGAATCTGATCCCAACTCTGTCAATACTCTTTTGTCAAAAACCTTAAGAGGTTACCAAGTTTCCTATTGACCACCTCTATTTGGCCATCAGTTTGAGGATGATAGGCTAAACCAAAAGACAAGTTAGTACCCAATCTTTTCCAAAGAGTTTTCCAAAAATGTCGAAGAAATTTGACATCTTTATTTGAAGCAATACTAATAGGAAAACCATGGATTCAAATAACCTCTTTGAAAAACAAATGTGCAATGTGACTAGCATCATGAATAGTTTTCCAAGGAACAAAATGTGCCATTTTACTAAATCTATCAATAACAACAAAATTGCTATCAAAACCAAGCTTTGTTTTGGGTAAACCAACCACAAAATCAATACTCAAACATTCCCATGGCCTTGTAGGAATGAGTAATGGCTGATAAAGACTAGCATTGGTAGATGTGCCTTTTGCCTTTTGGCAAACCATACACTGCTCAACATACCTCCTGATATCCCTTTGCATTCTTGGCCAATAGTAGAAATGTTGCACAAGTTCCAATGTCTTGTTTAGAGAAAAATGACCACTAAAACACCCATTGTGCTTCTCTTGGATCATATTTTCCCTCATTGAGCCTTTGGGAACACACAACTGTCCACCTCTAAACAACAAACCATTTTGCAAGGTAAAGTCAACATATTCACTATGAAAATGGTTTTGAGATTTTTGACAAACCTTTTAAATGGCTACAAAATCTTCATCATTTGGATACAAATCCTTGGAGCAAGCAACTCCAATACTTAGAATCTACACTTCTTGCACTGTTAGTAGCCTTCTACTCAAAGCATCTGCTACTTTATTACATTGTCCCTTTTTATGCTTAATGGAAAATGTATATGATTGCAAGTACTCAACCCATTTAACATGTCTATGACTCAACTTATCTTGTGAATTCGAAAAACTAAGAGCTTGATTATCTGTGTAAACAATAAACTCTTTGGGTAGAAAATAGTGCCTCTATTTTTGAAGAGCTTGTACAAGAGCATACAATTCAAGATCATAGGATGAATACTTCTTTTTTGCATCATTGAGCTTTTCACTAAAGAAAGCTACTGGTCTATTATCTTGACTCAAAACAACACCAACTGCTATGTTACTTGTATCACATTCAATAGTGAACAACTTATCAAAACTAGGAAGTATGAGTATTGGTTGTGTAGATACCTCTTATTTCAAGAGTTCAAACCCCTTATTAGCTTCTTTGGTCCATTGAAACTTTGTCTTGACTCACCTCTAATAGTATCTAGCATATGTGCACAAATCTCATTGAATCCCCTTATAAACTTCTTGTAGAACTATGCCAAACCATGAAAGCTTCGCACTTCACTTGCTTTTTTTGGTGTTGGCCAATTGGTGATGGCTTCCACCTTTGATGTGTCCATTTTCAAGTCTCAACCTAAAACTACAAAACCAAGATAGACTAGTTCCTGCTTCATAAATTCACATTTCTCCAAGTTTATTGTTAGTTGCTCATCATACAATTGTTGCAATACAAATTTAAGATGCTTTAGATGTTCATCTTTCATTCTACTAAAAATCAAGATATCATCTAAGTATACAACAACAAATTTACCAATAAAATCTTTAAGCACTTCATTCATGATTCTCATGAATGTACTAGGAGCATTAGTGAGACCAAATGGCATAATGAGTCACTCATAAAGTCCTTCATTAGTTTTGAAGGTTGTTTTCCACTCATCACCTTCCTTTATCCTAATATGGTGGTAACCACTTTTGAGATCAATCTTTGTGAAAAAATTTGCACCTCCAAGGCAATCCATCAAATCTTCAATCCTTGGGATAGGGAATCTATATCTAATAGTGATTTTGTTAATGGCTCTTGAATCTGTTCATAGCTGCCATGTTCCTCCTCTCTTTGGTGCTAACACTGTAGGTACAACACAAGGACTTATGCTCTTTCTTATCAAACCTTGAACTAACAACTCATATTTTTCTCTCCACTTCTTTATTCTATTCTGGGGTCATCTTATAGGCTTTTTGTTGGGTAATGAGGCTCTTGGAATGAAGTCAATTTGATGGCTTGTGGCTCTAGTAGGTGGTAGGGTTGCTGGTTCTCCATCACTTATGATTTCTTTAAAGTTGTCTAGTATTTGTTGCACTTCATGAGGTATTTGAACCTTCTTTTCTTTTTTTTATTCCTTTGGTTTCACTATGAGAGAAAATCCCACTCCTTCACCCTCTTCAAGAGTGTTTATGAACTCTTTTTCACTCACCAACAAGGCATTTGGGTTTTTAGACTTGCTGCCCTCTCCTTCATCATTTAAGGATTGAATTTTATATGTGACTCCATCTTTTTGAAAAGTATAAGAGTTCTTCTTACCATTACGAATGGCTTTTCTATCCAATTGCCATGGCCTACCTAGAAGTAGGTGCCAATCATCCATTGGGAGTATATCACACAAGAATATATCTTTATAACCTCCTATTGTGAACTCAACCCAAGCTTGTTCATTCACCACCACATGCTACTCCTTGTTGATCCAAGTGACCTTATATGGAGTACTATGTGGAACTCTCTCCAATTTAAGTTTATTTGTTGCTTCCTCTAACACAATATTGTTAGTAGACCCTAAATCTATCACCACTCTACAAACCTTACCCATGATCTTGCACTTTATTATAAATAAATATCTTCTTTGAGTTGGTTCCTCTTTGGTTGGCTCCTTGATCAAGACTCTTCTCATCATTAAACTTTCCCCATCTTCTAAAGCTAAACTCACTTTTTGTGTCTTACCGCTTGCTACATCTTCTTGCACATATGTCACTCTTCTTTCACCTCCTTGAGATGAAGACGATTTCTTAGGGCATCTATAGGCGGGATGACCCAACTTTTGGCAATTGTAACACTTCATGGTGGAGAAGTAGGACCCTCTTCTTGGTCCACTAGATCTACCTCTTCCTGGGTTGCTAGATCCTCTTCCTCTATAGTTGCTCTTTTTATTAGAGTCCCCACTTTTCTCTATAAGTTTGGACTCTCCTTGGGACCTTTGATCAACTCCTCTTCCACCAAAATTGCCTCTATGGCCTCTACCGTCTCTTCCCCTACCTCTGCCTTTGTTGCTTTTTTCTTGCTTCTTCCTACTTTTCTCTTCCACTTTGAGTGTAGTTGGTAACACTTTTGCACTATATTGGGACACAACAAACTTAACTCTTCTTGTATATTACATCTCAAGCCATTGAGATATCTTGCAACTTTTATGTTCTCATCTTCCACAATCTTTGACCTCAAACATAGTCTTTGAAACTCCTCTATATAGCTGCTCACATCTAACTCCCTTTGCCTCAAATTCTCCCTCTTCTTATGTAGTTGGATTTCATAATCATCTGGTATGTAGGTTTCTTTGATCTTAGACACCATTCCCTTCTAGATTGCTATAGGTTGTTTCCCCTCTTTTTCTCTCTCAGCTTGAATGAACTTCCACCATGTTAAGGTAGCCCTTCTCAACCTAGATTTGGCTACCTTCACCTTCTGGGCCTCTGTCACCCCATCACATTCAAAGTGATTCTCCAGGCCTTCAATCCACTCCATGACTGAATTTGGATCCATCTTTTCACTAAAAAGGGCTACACCTTCTAAGGTTTTTCCACTCAAATCCTTCAAGGCCTTCAAGAAAGGTTCTTGTTCAAGAATAGGGTTACTTATAGGGATCTAATCTTCTATTGCTACCAATTTGCCCCTATCTCCTACCTTAACACTCACTTCTTCCATCCTGACCTCTACTGAAACTAGTTTTGTCTCTAGCTACTCCAATCTCTCCCTTAGTGCTCTATTTTTCTCTTCTTGTTATTCTACCTTCTTGGCTAACTCAGCATTAGTCACCATCTTGAAACTACTCACTTCTACCCAAGACTTACTTATTTCTCTGATACCACTATGATAGGGAGATACTCAAAAATTGGCTCAAGTTGTGTGTTTGTAATCAATTTGGCTTGCAAGTTCCCTCAAAGGTAATTGTTGAAGGTTTTGCCACTTATTTAGGTACTAATTCTTTTCTTTCTTTCGTTCTCTATTCTTCATACCAACCCTAAGATCTTCCCACCATGTTAGTTCTTATCTTCATTCATACTTGCTCTCACGACTCACAAAAGTGCAACTTTGCTTCTTAGCTCCAAACACCAAAATCTCTCACCAAAAGTTGAAGGAGGTCTAGGACATTTTCTAACATCCTATTAGGCTTATTTAAACTTGGTTTGGTGATCTATTCAATTTTCTTCTTACCCAATTTGAAGAAAGTCTCAAAATAGGGCTACAAGGGAAGAGCCCCAATTAGCCCTCCAAAACTGTTAAAATGCTTATAACTCCACAAACTGCCAAAAAAATTCATGAAAACCTTGCATATCTAGATACCCTTTATAGATATCTTTCAATTTTGTGCTATGAGGAGGTCTAAAAAGACCGTACAATTGTTGTCCTATAAATGTGCCTAAAAACAAGGGTTTTCAAGGGTTTTGAGTCTTCAAACACCTTATCACCATTCCAAACTCTTCTTTAGACCACAAAATATTTTGAGAAGGTTTGTACCATCATTATGAAGCCTTCCATCTTCCTACCCTTCAAGCATAAAGACAAACACTTGATGTGCAACCAAGTTTCAAGAAGAAAAGTGCTCAAAAACCATTGTATTCAACACTTTGGCTACTCAAAATGGATTTCCAACAAAATATTCATTGAAAAATCCTCCCATATGGTCTAAAAGCTCTGTCCAAACTTCATTCCACCTTAGGAAACCAAAAATTAGGTCCACTTGGTGGGGATTTGCAAAGAAGCATTGTTTTACACCATGAAAATTCACTAACTGGGCTATAGGAGCTCGCCTAGTAAGCAACAAAAACCATTTTCTTTTTCATTGCCATCAAAAAAAAACTTGTATATACAAGAAGGATATGTACATAAAATTCAATCTCAGAGGCCATGGAGAAAGAGCCAAAGAAAATCAAGTTGCTTCCATTGTTGAAGCCAAACCCTTACTCAACCGAAAACAAGGCTAAAACAAAATAATTTTGATACAATGTTAAAACTTCACACCAGCACACAAACCCAGGTGAGAAATATTTAACACAAAATGGCACAGCTGCCCAAATGAAAATAGTACAACCAAATGCTTAGGAAGTATGGACTGCTATTGCATATGGAGCAAAAATACAAGAAAAGTGACAAAATTCTTAGTTTTTGTATTGAATTCTTCTTGTTTTTTAATGCCAACCTGATAAAAATTTGTGTGAGGATTTAAATAGACACTTTCCACCCAAATCATGCCCATGTATGCACCAATAATCACCTTTTGCTTTATTTTTACAAATTTTCCAAAAATTGTCAAAATGTTGCTTGACAACTTTGACAATTTTTAGTACAATGAGACAATTTTTAGTACAATGAGCATTTTTTACTTGTGAGCCAAATATACTTAATTCCACCATGTGAAATGGTTTAATATAACCACACAAACATATTTCAACTCCTAACAAGGCTTTATAAGGCGTTTTGACCATTTTCCCATATTTTGCCCATTTCAAGCTTAAAAAGCATAAAATGTCAAAAATAGACCAAAAACTCAACAAACAAAAAAACTAAGACACAAAGGACACTTAAACACACTAAACACACCCTTTGGATATACAATAAGTACATTATTCAATTGAGACCAACATAGGCCATTTCAAATCAAAATATTATGAAGTGCTCCATGAGCTTCACTAGGTGCTCCTACACCAAAAGGATATTCAAATATTTGGCAGGTACAATAGATTGTCGGTTATAGTATCCAAAAGATGATGATTTAAGACAATATGCATATACAAACTCTGATTGGGCAGGAGATGTGGATGATCGAAAGAGCACTATAGGTGGTGAATTCTTTCTTGGAAAGATATTGGTTTCATGGCTTAGCAAGAAACAATCATACATTTCATTATCTACTGTTGAAGCTAAATATGTAGCTATTGCAACTAACTGTACTCAGATTTTATGGATGAAACGTATGTTAAAAGATATAAGGGTAAGTTATGATGAGCCTATTGTTATTCATTGTGATAATACTGCTACTATTGATATGCCAAAGAATCTAGTATTTCATTCCAAATCAAAACACATTTCTATAAGGTATAATTTCTTGAAGGAAAAGGTTGAAGAAAGGGAAGTCAGATTGGTTTATGTGCCTACTAAGAAACAAATTGCATATATTCTAACTAAACCATTGCCTAAAGATACTTTTGAATATCTCAGAGATCAGTTGGATGTCTCCACCCCTTTGAAAGAGACTCAAAGATGCAGGAATGCATCAATCTGGTTAACCTATCAGCCATACTTTATGATCTTGGTTGATGAGATGATATTGTTTCTTAGAGGGAGTAGTTAGATGTTTGGTTTCTTATCCATCCTTTGTCATTGATGTCAAAGGGGGAGATGGTGTTTACATAAAAAATAGTTAATCTTTGGAGGAGATGGTATTCATGTTTTTTATTAAGGAAAATCAGGTTTTAAGGGACCTGAAACCCACTTACATATTGAAAAGAAAAGCAATAGAGAAACTAGAGAAGACAGAACAAAGAGAGAAAGGCTACAAAAGAACAACACAAAAGACAACAACCAGAATAAAGAACAACAACAGGCCAGTGAGAGACTGGCACACCTAAAACAAAATTATATTTCAGGTGAAAATCTTTATAGTCTCTTTCGCATACCTAACCAACATCATCATCATGTTTGCTGCCTCCTTCAGGTCTTTATTTTCCTACACCTGTTGATTACCTTTGGTCTTCAGCTCCAACTCTCTTGCATTTTGCCTAGTTCTGCGTCTGGAAGACTGTTGAGCAGAACTAGAAGTCGTCTCATCATCAACAATCACAATATCTTTATTCTTCTTATCCTGAACTCCAGGCAAGGAACTAGCACATTCATATTTTGAGAAGACACCTTCAACATAGCCAAGCTATGCTCCATGAATTTCCTCAGAGCACTCTTAGTTTTTTGAATCTAATTGTTTATAACATCATTATTAGACTCACCCTTTTCTTTGAGAGTCCTCACCACATCCTCTAGGTGCTTCAAATCTCCCTTTATAATCTCACTTTCTGACCAGTCCGAAATTTCTTTTTCATCCTCTGCTGCACTATTATCCTCTGCATTTTCCTCTTTTCCTTTAATGTTGATATCCTTAACCAAATTATCAATTTTGAAATCTAGCTCTCTCTATTTTTCCTGAATGCTAGTAATGTTATCAACCACCCACTTCTAGAAATTGAACATTTCTAGAGTGCTATTTTTAGCAGCATTCAGAATGGAATCCACCTTCTCAATGTCCTGGGCAGAATCCTCAGACCTAGGGTTGCCCTCCTCCAAATTATGTTGAGCATCATCCCCATTGTTTGAATCATAAGGATTCTCCTTTGCCTCTGACTCTTCAAATCCTCTTCTCTCTACTCGTTATCCTTGTCTCCTTCCTCACCCTCAACCTCCTTCTCCTGCTCATTCTCCGCCTCTTCTTCCACCTCCTTCTCCTACTCTTGCTCATAAACAACCTTCTCTTCAGTGTCTTCTTCAGCTTTTTCACTAACCCTCGATTTCTTTTTAGGAGGAAGATTAGAAGAATGCTCATCAGAGTTAGAACCTTTATAATCCTCAGAAATATGGGCATTCTCCACAAAGGGGTCATCCTTATTAGCCTTAACTTTACCCTTAAGATGCTCATATATTAACAAAATAAGACCTTGGTGAGCAATGGGGTAGGAATTAGGTTTCTTAGCATGGTCAACCAGACTATCATTAAGTGATGAGACCAAATAGAAGGACAGAGATATCTTAGAGCCATGGTGAAAGTGATTAAGGATAACAAAGTGGTAATTATAGACTTTCAAAAACCTACCATCAACTATAAGATACTCCATTAACACTTTCAACATTTTCTGCCAAAAGGATTTTACCTGGTTAGGGAGATAATAGGAAGTATTATCCTTTTTGGCGAGGCGAGCCCTTTCTTCTTCGTTCTTGGGGAAATTCTTGATGGCTTCCACCGAGAACTTGTGGTCTCTATAAAACTTGATGTCGTTCTTCTACAAACCGGTCACCTCAGCCACCAAATCTTCATCCACTCTCCAAGTCTAACGAAATAGAGTAACTCTGTTATTTTTCCAACCCTTGGCAAAACCACAGGAAATAGACTTCTTGCTCCCATGCAATTTCTCCATATAATCAGTGAAGCCATATCTATACAACCTTCTCCAAATTTTCCTTTTACCCTTCCAACTATCACAACTGGTGGGCTCATTATGGTTGAGATTTCCTCCCATAATGTGATGGTTGTTCAAGTTGAAACCCTCAAGGGAGCATAAACTGACCAAATGTTGAAGAACAGAGAAGTTGGAATCGAAAACCAATGTGATTTTCTCATTTTTCAAGTAGCATTTTAAAACATGCAAATTAACCCAGTACTTAATATGATAAGACCCTTCACACCTATACTCATTACTGTGACGCCTGAGACAGGTCATCATCTAAAAATCCACCTCACTCTAAAATCTATCATTGAAGTCCAAACCTAGAAAGGTAATAATGAAATTAATATGTACCATGGATTCTGTCATAAAATAATTGCTCTCAAATTATGTTCTTACATGATGACTCTCCGATATAATTAGCATCTTCTGCTAAAATGACCCCCTCATTGGCTAACAAATCGACTACCCTATTACCTTCCCTAAAGGTATGGGTAATAATCACACTATCATAGGTGTCTAACAATTTTTTAGCCTTATCAATGATATTTTGGATATTCCAAGAAGGGGAACTAATAGCTTTAATAGCTTGAATTATAATAAGGGAATCCTGCTCCAGCCAAATTCTTTTAAAATTGAAGCTCTGAACAAGTTGAAGATATTTTAACATTGCCAGAACTTCTGCCACATGGTTGTTTTGAATTCGAAAGGGAGAGGCAATCACAACAACATAAAAGCCATAAGAGTTTCTGATAACCCCTCCCCCTCAAGCATTCCCTGGATTTCCTTTAGCTGCTCCATCGAAGTTCACCTTAACCCAATCATGAGGAGGGAACCTCCAAACCACATTATCTCTTCTACTCTTCATATCAGACTTCCAAACCTTGTTTATCAAATTTCATTCAGTTAGAATGCTTTTCTCATTATCAGTCATATAAATATAACTACACTGCTTGTTACTTTTGTGAATGGTATTGATGTTTTCTTTAATAGCCCTACAAATCTTTTCAAAAACCACCTGAGAAGAGCACCTAGTCTTCCTAAAAATTCTATTATTTCTCTCCTTCCAAATATGCCAACAGGTCATAGGAAGAACAAAGGACCGGAGGGTCTTAATCATGTGAAGCTTGGTAGGGAAAATACAATGCCAAAGGACTTCCTTAAAACTATTCTGCATAACCCAATTAAATTTCCATTGCGTTCACACTTTACCCCAGATTTCCCAGGTAAAAGAACAGTGAATGAACAAATGATCCACAGACTCATCCTCTTTCTGACATAGCTCACACCTATTAGGAATCATAAATCCTCTTCGAACCAGGTTATCAATAGTAAGAATCTTGTTGTGAATTGCAAGCCAGAAAAACATATTAACTTTTGGAATGAGGAATCTATTCCAAACTTTAGTCCATATAGGGTTGCAGGCCTAAGTAGCTATTTTTTGTAAGCAGAAGCAACAGTAAAATTATCCCTGGGATTACTCTTCCATAAGAAGACATCATCTGAATCTTTGCTGACAGAAAAGGACAAAAAATCATGCTAGAGCGAAGAAAATCTAGCATAAACCACATCAAGTCTAACCCATTTATTCTCTTCCCAATAATTACAGACCATAGAACCAAACCTCCTTTTACAATCTTCAATGAAATGGCTGCAATCATGATTAAAAGGAGGCTCATCTTTGATCCAGACATCCTCCCAAAATCTGATTTTGTTACCTTTTCCAAGGACCCAACCAACTCTAGCTTTAGCAACTTTAATAGATTTTATCATACTATTCCATATAAAAGATCCAGCAGGGATATCTTTAGAATAGAGAAGGGAATGAATGGGCTGATTATGGATGTATTTGTTAAACCACACCCTACTCCAATCTCTCTTAATACCATATGCCCTCCAAATCTATTTGGCTAACAAAGCTTTGTTGAACGGTTTAAGAGATTTAATACCTAACCCCCCATTACTTTTAGGACCACAGACTTTATCCCAGACAACCAAAGCAATCCTTTTCTTATCTTCCACACCAGACCAAATAAATCTTTTCTGAATTCTTTCTAAAGCTTGTGCAAATTTGACCGATATACTAAACAAACTAAGAGCATAAACAAACACATTTTGAAGGGTAGCTTGCAGAAGCTAAAGCTTACTAGCATGCGATAACATTGAGCCTTTCCAACCAGTCAATTTTTTGTTGAACTTATCAATCAAATAATTCCAAAAAGATTTTGGAGGAGCCAAACCAAGAGGGAGACCCAAATAAGTAGAAGGGAGAAGCTCATCCTTACAGCCAATTATGTTAGCAATCCTCTGCTGCCTCAATAAGGGGGTGTTGATGAAGTAAATAACAAATTTCTCCCAATTAACCCGTTGGCCAGTAGCAAGGGAATAAGATCTGAGAGCACTTTTGAAGACAAAAGCTTCACTCATAGAAGAGTATCCCAACAATATAGTATCATCAACAAACTGTTGATGAATGCAAAAGAAATTAGCAGAAGAGGGTTGCAACCCTTTGATGGTCCTATTATCTTTCAACTTTTAAATCAATCTACTCAAACATTCTGCCAAAATAGTGAACAAAATAGGCGAGATAGGATCTCCTTGCCTGAGACCCCTTGAAGATTTAAAAAATTTGGAAGGAGATCCATTAATAAGAATAGAAAAATTTGGTGTAGATATCAGCTCTCTAGTGATTTTGATAACCTTCTCATCAAATCTAAATGCCTCCATGATCCTAAAAAGAACCTATCATTTAACCCTATCATAGGATTTTTCCAAATCCAGCTTTATGAGAAATCCCTCTTTGTTTACAGCATTAAGAAAATGGATATTCTCATGCACATGAATTATAGAATCCAAGATCTGCCTACCTAGGACAAATCCTTTTTGCTCCTCAGAGATAACAAGGGGAAGAACAACCAACAACCTAGAAGTCGGGAAAATTTGAAATTATCTTGTAAAAAGAATTACATAGACTTATTGACCTAAACTTACCCATAGAATCAGCTCCAACCACCTTAGGAATTAGAGCAATGAAGGTAGAGTTGATTTCTTTAAGAATTCTTCTGGAACCAAAGAATTATTTGACAACATTGGCCATATCAACCCCAACAATGTGCCAATATTCCTGAAAGAAAAACATGGGGAAACCATCCGGGCTCGGTGCTTTATCCCCTTAAAAGGAGAAAACAAATCTTTTAATTTCAAATCATTCTTTGGGAGATTGTTGGCATTTCTTGGCACTTGGATGTTTTTCACATTCAATGTTGCCATCAATGCTAAAAGGGGATATTGTTGGCAATATGTTGGATTTGGTTAAGTGTTTTCATTGATGTCAACACTGTATCTCGGTTGGATATGGTTCTGCTATCCTGGTTAGAGTTGGTGTTTATCTTGGTTTTGGCTATGCTTGTGATCTGGTACGATTAAATCCATGGATTCGGTTTTGGATAGTTAGTCAGGATGACTATATGATTATCATATTCAACTGGTTCATGATTTGGTGCTCTGGAAGCTATCGCTTATGTTCCCGATTGGTATTTCCTAGTACCAATTAGCTTTACTGGTTAGTGATATTTGATGATATGATTTGATATTTTTGGTTTGGCTTATGGGAATTGTTTTTAACATGCTGAAGGTGTTTCTTGATCATGTTCCAATTGTTTGGTGCCTTCGCATTAGCTGGTGTGCTAATATGATGGTCCTATTTGGATCCGATTAGATATTCGGTGTTATTGCACTGAGGATTTTTATTGGCTGGTGAAATGTGTTAGAGATTTGTCTTACTGTGATTTTCAACTGATATAATTGTTTGGGTATTTGAATCAGGGCCATGCTATGTAATGTAAATCATAATATTGGTCTGATGATATTGTGTGATGTGATTTTTGTAATCATGGGTTTAGGGTTTAGCTGACCTTATCATAAGGTTGATGATTTGTATTTATAGGTGACTTATTCATGTAATTTGGATATTGATGGTATGGTATGGGATCAATGGTTATGTCTGCATTATCAGAGGAAGTTTATGTGCGAACAATGATATATTATTCAACAAAAGGTTTTTTGGTGTTACAGGGTAGACATTTGTGCTTAAATAAAATTGTATCAAGCATTACGAGATGCTATTTTCATAGTTCATTCTTTTCAGATTGTAGTTTGATGCTTTTGTAAGTTAGTGATACTTCTCTTTTATGATGAGCAGTGAGCTCTAGGTTTTTGGCCTGATTGCAAGTGCAATCCCCATTATAATTATTTCACATATGGTTGTAGAAGTATTATCTGATTGTGGGTAGGGTATCCCACTATGGTTTTTCCCTTTAACGAGATTTCCACATCAATAATATTGTTGTTTTGTGTACTATACTTTCATGTTTTATCTTTCATTATGTTGGTTTACTTGTGGTCCAGTATAAAGGTTATAATCTGCAATAGTTCTAATTGCTAATAGAAAACTGATTCACCCCCCCTCTCAGTTTTCTCTCAATATCAGATCTGTCTAACATTAGAAACTTTCACTTGTTTATCACCTTCATACAAAATCTCAAGCTTCTCCTAGATCTCATGTGCGGTTTGAAGTCCCATTACATTTGTCATCTAAGAACCAGTCAGTGCACTAAGCAATGCTTCCTTTGCTCTAATATTATGTTAAGCTTCCTAGATCTCATCAGGGGTAGTTGGTCCATTTGGAGGAATAGTATAGGCATTCTTTGTAATATTCCAGTAATCCTCTCTAGGACATTTTAAGTGTACTTCCATCTGGTTCTTCCATATAGAATAGTTACTTCCATCAAACCTTAGACTGTCCTTCTTAAAGAAAACACCTTGAGCTACCATCTCGGATCACCTCAAGCGGTTGAGTTTCTACTAGAGGATCTAGCTCTGATACCAATTGTTAGCAGTAGCCAAGAAGGAAGATTGAGAAGGGGGGGTGATTCAGTTTTCATTGAAATATCAGACTTTAACTATAAAAATAGATCTAATAAACTACAGTAATTAGACAGATAAGAAAAATGAAATCACAAAACATAACACCAAGATTTAAATGTGGAAAACCTGGTTAAGAAAAAACCACAATGGGAACCTACCCACTGTAAGATGATACTCTACAGTAGTATGTGAAAATATTACAATGGGGAATGCACATGCATTCAGGCACACTGCCTAGAGCTCACTGCTCAAAAGAAAATGGCTCGGAAGGCTACAACCCTCAGGGAAGTCTCATTAACTTACAATAAGATTTAGACTACAATCCGGAAGAAATGAACTAAAAAAATAATATCTTCAAATGACTGATCACAATTCTGGTTAAGCATAAATGTCTGCACTGTAACACCAATCTCTCCTCAATCTCAACACCGAAGGATAAATATCTTGTTCACACATAAAACTCTCTCTAATAATACAGACACAACATCAACATCTAAATTACATGACAATATCACCTATATATACAATTCATTAATCTTGACAATAAGATCGGCTAAACCCTCAACCATCAATTACAAAATTACAACACATGATACAAAGATTGACCATTAGACCAATATAATGATTTACATAGCATAACATGGACCTAAGACAAATTCCCAAATCCTCAACTCCACTCGAAATCATGCCAAGATCAACTGCAACACGCTACACCACCAGTAAAACTGCACAATATGAAAATCATCACTGGTTGACAGAAACCATGAAAACTCGCATAATGATCAATGTGGATCATCAAAAGAAATAGGAAACAATTAGGAAACATAAGAAAGCAAGTTAGAATCATCAGGAACAACTCCACCAACACAACTTATCAAATCTTCATTGATCAACATCTGAAACTCAGGAACACAACCAATCAACAATTGTCACGAAGAAAGATAAATTACGAAGCACCAAATCATAATCCATATGAAATGAAGATATACAAGATCATCCAAAGAAATATCCTAAAATCTCAACACAAGGTCTGATCACATGGGAATATACCAGAGGAAATACTGAACTCTGCAATACAGTGATCAACAAAACAACACTACAAACTAGATCATAAGATCTTCCTAATCTGTAATCACCAGAGCAGTACACAAGAATATGTTGACATCAATGACAACAACATATGCTAGTAGTAGCAATGAGCAATAATATCCAACAACAAATCCATTAGAGTGTTGTAAGAATCTGTTAGAACAACTAATAAGATATGTAGTTATTTCTTCTTGATACCATTCTGAAAGTTCTTAGGCTTTTGTTGCCTTGGGTGTTGGTGACCAGTCCCCCTGCCGGGGTGTTGTTGTGCACTTGGATCTACTCAACATCCATGTTTCTATATGTTGGTGGATGATGTTGTGTGGTGCCTCAACATTCTTCTATTCCTACTTGAGGGTGTTATATGAGTGGCATGTCTCTGCTTGACTTTTTTTGTGGCTCATTGCTTTGGCTGGTGATAAGATCAACTTGGTTTTGTGATAATTTTTTTGTCTACCTTTTCTATAAATACATCTGGAGCCCCTAACAATAGTGTGTGGAGGATCCATTGGTGTACAATCCTTATCTTGTGTGTTTTCTACAATGGAAGTTTTTGGTTGGGTATTGCAAGTGCATGGACTTCCTAGTCCATTGGGGCCTCTAAACAATGTATCCCCTTTCTTCTTGTGTCAAATATGATCTGGACTTGAGATTTTTGGTACCCTCCCTACCTTTGGGGTCATATGTGGTTTTACAAGAACTTTCTCTGAAGAGTCCCTTTGAGGTGGATTTTTCTTTATTGGGGGTTGATTGAGGCTATTAGGGTGTTGGGTTCTAAGCATTTCTTAGTGGAAGATGGATTTTATAGTGGAGTTGGTTATTTACTATTAGTTGTGGGTTGTATGTGGTTGCATACTTAGGGTTGGTTACCATGAGGGTGATTAAACAAAGAGGGCTCTTCTCTCTTCTTACCTACTCCTATGGTCATTTTTCATGCCTTTTGGAGAATGCAGTTTTCTTCTTGGGTCTATGCTTTTTCCCTTGCTATTTATTAGCCTCTGGTGTATCTTCCCAAGAAAGGAAGATTGTGGGTTCTATAGCTAATTATGATTCCAAGAATGGTGGAACCCTTACTATTGCTGGCTATCACACTTTGCCACTGTGGACTACAACCCTATTGAGGTGGGGGATGATCCCATAATACCGAGTAACACTTTTTGGCCAAATTTGACACTGAAATCAACATTTTGCACTAGATCTTTATTTTCTAACACTTCTAGCAGTTGAACAATTCAAATTTTGAACATGAAGTAAACTAGTGATTTGTGAGATTTTTTATATAGATTCTATATATATATATATATATATATATATATATACATTTTAAATAATTAGAAATGAATTTTCCATATTGTTATGTAACTTTTAGTAACTTAATATTTACAATAATTGACATTTTTCAAAAGTGACATTTATTCTATAATGCATAACATTTTTTTATCAGAAGAAAGAAATTCTAATTTTAAAAATATAGATTTGTCACACAAATATCTAGTCCATGGATAGTTTTTAATAATTTTTTGTTACATATATATTTTTAGTTAATTTTTTATGTCAGCATAATTGTAATCTGGACAGAGGTGTATTCCATAATGCATAACTTTTTTTGTAGGCATTTGAATTAACTTATTTTTGTGTTGAAATGAGGATATCAATACCTAGGGAAAATATATTTTTTATAATTTTTATTCTCTATTTTTCAAAATTTCCACGTGTGAAAGACAATCCTTAATGTTTCATGAAAAAACTACATTCATAACAAATAAAAAATAAATATATTAAAAGTTATACTATTTGGAAATCTTATAATAAGGACTTATGTACTTTTAAGAAAAAATAAATTAAATGAATTCATTTGGACCTCCAAAAGCTAACGTGAAAGTGGGTTTTTATCAACATTTTGATAAGTGTGAAGGAGAGTCCACTATAGGTATGCTATAAGAGTAGAGAGGTTCTATCCAAGATATTTTGATCTAAGAGGCTTTGATCTAACTCTCTCATATTAGTTACTTCAAATAGGACCTCTCAAGGCTCAAATCATTATATTTTCTAAAAACTTTATGGTTTCAGCAAAAATTGGGATGTACCAAAAAGTGTAACACAGTATTGTGGGATCACCCTGGGCCATGATGTGCTTCCTACAAGGATTCCTATCATTAAAAGGTTTAGGGGTGCCTTTCAAAACCATTTAGGCTTATCCACTATTGTCCATTTTATGACTATATTATTTTGTATTTTTTTTAAATGGATAAGTACTTTTAATATCATGAGGTTTCTAGGTGGCTTAAAAAACCAACTATCTTTGAGACCCTTCTGGTCTCCTCCATTTTTAGAGAAAGCTTCTATTAATGTAGGTCCTTTAGGAAAATGGTTAAGGGATGCCTTCCAAAGTCTTGTATTATCTCTCCAGCTCCTTGAGTGTATTTTTTCTAGTGCAAGTGTTTTTGTTTGGATTATGGTTTGGGGTGCTCTCCTATACCCCTTTATTTTAAGAATGTAATCCTATTGAGTGTTCTATACCCTTGTTCTTGACAATTGGGTGCTCTAGTCAAAAGCCTCTATTTAAAAAAAGGGGTTCCCTCTTTTTGGGTGTTGGTAATCTCACTACTTGTGAGTTCCTCTATCTTATGTTAAGGGTTCAAGCCCTCTCCCGCTTTAATTAATATGATCAAAGTAAAATGTAGATGCATAAATTAACAAGATTACATTCATCTTTAGAGGTTATATCCATGGATGTATAAAATAATTTGACCTAGGATAAAGCTATGTTTTAGCATAGAATTAGAGATAATACATAGATAAAGAAGTATTACTTCTCCTATTGAAATTATATATAAAGTATCATAAACATATCAAATCATTCTTTGGCCAAAGAAATGTACCATTCGTTCATTAAATTTATTTTACATGTTTTAACATCGGATCTAGAACAACACATTATGTGAGTTCTAAATTAGTTATTTTAGGTTAATTTATTACTTATGCAAATACAACCTATTTGATTATTCTAAAATTAATTTTGCATAAATATATTTAAAATATTATTTTATTTCCTTTAATTCATATACAAATTTTTATAATTTAACAAAACATCTATTCAATAATAGTCATAATATTTTAAATTAGGCTATAAAAAATAAATGAAAAATTTGATACAATCTCAATGCTTAAGAATAGATATATATTAAGTAAGAGCAAAATAGTATGATTGTTAAGAAAATAATAATTATGATGATAGAAACATAAAAATATTTTAAAATTCTAATACCATGTTATTATAAAATATTTAGTCTACAAATATAAATTATAATTAGCAATTGCACCTTGCTGTGCAATGGGTATGCGAAGAAGTGTATAAGTTCAATTAGGAAAAAAATTGGTTTATTTTTGGGATAAATTGTCTAGTAAATGAGTTAAATTGGTACACCATTTGTAAAATGATGTTATTTGTGCAAAAATGGTCTCAATGGAGAAGTGACAACTTCAATTCAACTATGTATCCAATTACTAGTATCCAGTTATAGATAGTTTGCATTTTAGATCAATGACTACCTCTATGAATATTGCCAACTTGGCCTACCAACTGTTGGACTTTAGAGCAAGATATCCAGTGCATAGATATGAAATCCCCTTTCCTAGTCTAGTTTCTCACATTCATCTTGCAAGGATTTTCATTCTACCAAGCTACCTCATTGATTGGCAGTGAATCTCTTTACACCCTCACCTCAAATTCTCTTCCCACATTAGTTTCTCTCTATTTTCATTTCTAACTGCTTGGATCTTTCTCAAAATTTTGGTTAGGTGTATCAAATTGGTGATTTCTCTTTTGGCTTCTTGGGTCGATCTCTGCTCCCCTCTAGATCATCTATCATTTTGGCATGGTTCATATGGGGTTGTAAGATGTCAATGATTGGTCCATCCTGATGTATACTCTATTTTGTTTTGGGTTTATGTTGATTTTCATGGGTTTAGCTCTACTCCCTAGTATCTTCAATGTGGCCTTATACTAGCTAATATTTGAAACTATTTCGTTATATATTAATATAAATATATACGCTCGATTTTTTGCCTTTAAAAGAAGAAATAAATTATTATTTGAAATTTCATAAAAAGACATAAATAATTAAAATACAAAATTAATCTTTAGAAGAATAATAATAAGAAGAAGAAAGCTATTTTTTCCTTTTTTAGTAATTTTTCTTTTTACTTTTTGAAACTTAAAAACAAAATAGAATATCCTAATAAAAAAGATAATATTAAAATACATTCTTATAGAAAAATATAATAATAAAAGAGAGTTTTTTTCGTTTATGTACATTCTTTTTTTGAATAGTAATTTTAAAAGATATTAATATGCTTCTGTAAACAGATTTGCCGCGGGCACCCCAAAGATTATTATCACTTCCATCACTATTAAGACAAATATTCACCACTAAGTATCCCTCAGAACTTTTGCTATAAACTAAAATTTATTAAAATTAAACATACTGAAATATATAGAGAGAGTTCAAAACAAAATTAATATTCTATCATATCATACCGACCTAGCATAAGCTTCAAGGCAATAAACGATTTAGCATACACGCAAAGTATCATCAGATAATCCATTGACAGAAATCGTGTATCATCAGATAATTCAAATAATCCATTGACAGAAAGTATGATAAGCATTCGTCATCATCATGCCGTGCTCGCTGGAAGTATCCGTGTGCAGGTCTGAATGCATTGCACAAATTTTCAAAATCGTTTTCACTAAATGGACATTAATTCAATTGCGGAAGTAATATCCCTCACTGTTGTTGACAGGATTGTCTGAAGTCGATTCATAACGTATTCTGCTCGCTAATTGCCCAGATCTTCAAACCGTATTGTGTGAAGGGATATTAACGCAAACCTGGAAGTATCCGCAAACCTGGTAGTATCCGGTGACTCCTATTGAAAGGATATGTGTGGAAGTGAATTCATGTTGACTAAAGTCGCGAAAAATACACAAGCTTCCAAACAATTGCCCCATTCAACACGACGGGATGACAATGAATGCTTACCCCGAGTTCTTTTGATTTTGATTTGGTTCACATGTTCCAGTGGAGTTTGATTTGGTTCAGTAAAACCATTAGTATGCTGCATAGGGGTTGCCATGCATAGCCATATGGATGCATCCAATATGGTGAATAGACTTGTTTTGAATGTAATTATAATTAGCACTTGCACGTACTGATTAATTTTGAATGTAATTATTAATTAAGCCGATAGGCTTTAGTTAAGCTGTCAGCCCTCCGGAAATTTGTCAGCCTCTGGTAGCTTTTCGTCGGGACCACGTTTTTTACGGGTCACCATTTCCTGTGGTCTGGCAAGCTTAGTTGTAAGTGGTACGTCTCATGCGAATTTGTCAGTGAAGTTATTTCATCTGGCCTGGACATTGATGGCTGTGCAGACGGTAATCACCTGCATTATTTTGATGGGTCTCCAGAGAATGGACCTTTTTGGTCGGTTCAGCTTTTGGAAGGGCCAAGAACGACATGAGACGATCATTTAGAAAGTGGCAAGGGTGAGCTACAGAGAGACGCAGGTTTTCCAGACCCTTCAGGGGAAGAATCCGAGGTTCAAACCCTGCTTTTGTGCCGTGTTTGGCTTTCTCTTGTTTTCTCATTTTTTTTGCTTTGCCTGAACTGTTACAGACCATCTTCATGGTAAACTTTAAAAGTGTGAAGGATTTTCCTATAAAAATATATTATGGTTTGTAGTTCCTACACGATTTTCTCAAATGGGTATCTCTGCTTTTGCCCCCATTAATATTACACACTTTTTCACTTCAAGATCTAAGCCTTAGAATTTCTAAACAGCAACCGTTTTGGTAATTGAGATTTTATGCAAACCCTATTGTGGTCGTTGGTAATGGTCTTTATTATCTTTCCAATGCGTACACCTTTAACCTAGCATCTTTCAAAATGGCGGATCTGTCACCTAAAGCTACTGCATTATCTGGTGGAGATGCTGATGGCTGTGATGTTAGGCGAGATGCTGTTGGTGAGGCAAAGACTTCATAGAATAATTGCAACCGATGTCACCTTTGCTGAGGGCCTTCGAATGGGGTTTGCAATGTTGTAAGGCAAAATAATTTCTTGAGACTCATTATCTATACTTTTTTATGGTTACTGCAGGTAATTAGTTTGAGACACATTTTGAAAGCCCTATGATTCATTGGTCAATACTCTTCATTTTCTTTGTTTTCTTTGGTTAATTGCTCATGACCGTTCTGATGAAAAACAAAATTGGAGGCTGACCTTTTTTAATTTTTTATTGGTTGATACCTATTCTAGTTTTAATTGTTTAAAACCCATTTCAAATATGTATTGTCTGATTTGTATTGATTTTAAAAAAGTATACTTATTTTATATCATGCATATTTTAGAGTTGTTAGTGCCTTGAAAATGATTAGAACAGTGTAGCTTATGTGATTAGCTGGAAAAATTGACCACCGCAGTAAATTATTCAAATGAAACCAAAGAGATTTGTGAATTTTTTTATTAAGTAGGAGCTTTCATGGGTAATGCCAATAAGTATTTCTTTGCATCTATTTTAGTTATAGTAAGAGAAGACCTGGTATCTGATCTGAATGTATGTGCCGTTCAGATTTGGTTATAGTCCAGTTAGAATAAAAAATCTTATTCCCAGATTTGAATTAGTGAAATCTATTTGTGTTTCATATGGCTTCATTTGTACATGTCTTTCTTTCTCTAGTTAATAATAATGTAATAAATGGTTATAACCTACATATTTATATACCCATTCCTTCATGAGATATGCTTGCGAAGTTTGGTCTATACGGCATTTAATTGGCTTTTTAGAATGGAATAGTGTTTTCATTGCAGCATTTTCAGTTCAACATGACATAAATGTAAACAGATATGTATTATTCTACAAAAGCATTTCTTGGGAATGCACAGGACGAACTAGATATTTATTTTCCTTCTGAAGATTTCATAGCTGTAGTACTGCAGAAGTCTGAAGAGATTTTGACAGTAGGAATTTTGAATTCCAAGGGAGGTTTTTTTGAAACCGGAAAGACTTTCTTTCATTTGTACATTATTTATATCTGCAAAGCATGTTTGTGGTGTTTACAGATACTTTAAAAAGAATGTCAGTCGTGAATACCAACTACTCAAAGCTCAAGTTCTTTCTCACCAAGTATATCCACCCATTTTAAAAATTGTAGGAAAGCTTTTGGAAGTTAATAATGTTCTGAACAACTTCCTCAAGTTCAGAGGATTATGAAAGGAACTTGAGTGTTTGAAAATTAAACCAATTTAGTGGACGTGTCTAGCCTTTCGTGTATTGTAGTATGCATTAATATCACAGGAGAACCATAACAAGGTTAACCAAGATCAATCTGAGATAATGTTGAAAGTTTGCATTTTCAAGTCACTACAAATTATTAAATTTATGATCTCTTTGGAACAGGGTCAAGATGTACAGAAACTGCAAATAATTATGTTCGGTTTCGATATGGGAGATGCTACTGGTTGGAACTGAATTTATGGCAACAGATTGATATTTGCTGATTGCCAAGTGTTATGCTAATATTGCTTGATTGCTAATTTGACCTTAGTTTTTAGTTACCTAGGAAAGTGATCAGTTTACTGGGAATGAATATATGGTTACTGATCACTATCGTTTCCCATCAATAGCTATTCTAGTCTCATAGGTAATAATGCCAATGTTAATCACAGGAAAAATGTATGACTTACTATGTTCTCTACCTGAGCAGGTCTATATTCTAGCATGCTACAACCTTCTACTTTTTACAGCATATTGTCAAACCATGAATTAAATGGTTTTAGAGGGCATGGCTTACCTGATTCGTGAGCTTGAATTTTCATAGTCATCGGGGAATCTTGTTTGTTCTTTTATATAGAGATTAGAGCTGAAGATTTTAACTTTGATTGTAGAATTTTATATATGTGGATTCTGTGCACATGTCTAGGTCATCTAAAAAAAGGGACTCATCATTCATTCAGCATTATGGCCATGGCTGAATCAGCTAGTGTAAATGGTGTACCGCAAATTGATATCTCAATAAATCCAAGGGTGGCATCTCTTAAATCCATAAAAAACAATGGCGATATCAGATCATGCAATTGTACTCGTGCAAGTCGGAGTTCCTATTATCAGACTAGCAGCTGGTGAGCCTGATTTTAATACACCAGACCTAATAGCTGAGGTGAAAATGGACAGATAACAAGAAGTTAATGGCATGATATAATTCAAACAACTTGAAAAAGTAGATTGCCTATTTTGATATTGGTTTGCCCTTCTGTACAGGTAGGTATTAAGGCAATTCAGGAAGGTTATAATCGATATACTCCTAATGTAGGAACCATGGAGATTTGAACTGCTATTTGTAATAACTTAAAAGGTTAATTTCTCATTTTACTCAATTGTCTCCACCAACATTGTCTCCTTTGGACCTTAAATGGAAACATGCATGTTTTCTATCTAATATACTACCTCTAAAGGGAAAATTAACAAGTTGTTACTTTGCTTGATATATAGAGGAAAATGGCCTCTCATACACACCTGACCAGATTTTTGTCAGTAATGGAGCAAAACTGTTTTAGCAGTCCGTTCACCGGGTGATTAGGTAAGCATACATCAATTTATGAGTTTTATTTTTCTTTTATATTGACAAAAAGCAAGGTATATTCAGGTAAGATACATTGTTATTCTATGTTGGAGCCAGTAGTGTCTTTATATTGTCTTATTCTTATAAGTATCTTTTCTTAGTATACTTGCTACTGGATAGAAATCTGGGGCCTAGGTAGTGGCCAAGGCTGAGAAGCTACAACTTGTAAAGGTAAGATACATTGTTATTCTATGTTGGAGCCAGTAGTGTCTTTATATTGTCTTATTCTTATAACTATCTTTTCTTAATATACTCGCTACTGGATAGAAATCTGGGGCCTAGGTAGTGGCCAAGGCTGAGAAGCTACAACTTGTAAACTGCTAGCTGAAATAAACACCTCTGAGCTTATAATATTATACACGCTATATAAAACAATTTATCTTTATCTGTTCAAATTTCTTTTTACATTTTATAGTAACTTGAACAAGGGGAATTGAAGAAATGATCCAAATAGTGTTATGCTGACTGAGCCGGATTTAACCCTAAAAAATATCAAATTATTTGCTTAAAACAAATTCATAGTGTCTAATCAGGAAACATCCCTATTCCACCATTTTCAATTGAAATTGACAAAATCGTTTCAAAAAACCCAAAGAATCGTCATAAAAAATAAATTGTATTTCTATTCGATCTTTTATACCATATAAATCTCAAAATTACCCACAAAGAAATTGATGTTTGTCACAAGTAATTAGTAATCATGTTGTTGATAGCCTTGAAGAGATCACTCATATATTAAAAACAGTTACAAAATTAGTTTTACAACCAATTTTATGATTTCTCTATCTTACCTAGAAACAAATCAAGCTCAGAAGTCATGTCACCAGTTCCATTTTAATCTAGAATCAACATAGACTTAAAAGGTATACTGAACAGTATTTCAGTCCCACAATAGTAGTTTGGAGATGTGAACTAAGCCCAAGGTCTATAAGAGACTCTTAAGTGAGAGATATGAATGACAGAAGTGTACTCTAAATTTCACCATGGCTACCTTCGATATAGTCAAGAGCTTTGAAGTGTTTTGCTATAATCAGCAATGAATCGAGACTTCTTGACCATATCCCATATTCAAGCTGCATTTCGAAGCCAATCCTATTCACTAATTGGCCTTGCAAAGGAACAACGAGGCATTGCCAAATCCATTTCATTTTCACAAAGTTCTTTGATGTGTGCATCCTACACAAAGCATAATGCCTGAAACAATTATTATGAAAGAACCCAAAAAGTGAAAAGATATTCTAAGTTAGGAATGAACATTTTTCCTCTTAAATGCACAGTGATTCAATATGTTAATATTTTTTTTTTCTGTTTGTTCAAACTTGCAATTTCAAACACCTATGGCTCACCGTTGCATGAAAAAACGCATACTAAATGTAACTAAGCCATTAATTAAAAAAATATACAAATCTACACAATGCAGATTTAACCATTCAAGAATAGCCATGTGTGTTAGATATCTTGGAGAGAGATGTTGCCTGTGTGTTTAATATCTCGTCCTTTTCCTTTCCTTCAAGGCCTTAGTGATTAAGGCCGTGACTGTTGGAACTATAGAAACTTCAGCTCGCCTGTTGAGAACAGAAAGCTTTACGGTTACCCGTATGCTATTCCATTCCTTAGTCGTTTTTTCCGACAATCTCTTCTCCGATCTTTCTCGGAAAAATCCCGAGAGGGCCTATTTTGGGCGCCAGCTTTGAAGGGGCGACAAATTCACCTCCAGTAAGTCTCAGGAAGACTTCAACAACGACCATTTTTACTTAAACACCAAACCTCCAGTTTCCTCCCTGGCTGCTACTCAAAAGATGTGAATCAACAAACACCTAAATCTTTATATATAGATAAACCCAATTTATTTAGGGGTTTTTTCTCTTGTTTAGGGTTTTGAAACAGGATCGAATTTAGGTGCAATTTTTACTGGGACTCGAAAACTTGCAAACTCTTCTTGTGAACTCCCCGGCTGCTACTCAAAAAAGATGTGAAGATACGGAAAACCTAAATCTTTATTATATCTATGAATTCTAAACCCTAATTAGCCGCGCTGTTGAAAACAACACAGTAAACTTCGTAATTAACTAAACCCATATAATGGTGTTCTACACATTCAAACCCTCCAATTTGAACCGATTTAATGGTGGAGAAAAGGTTGTTTTCCACAAAACGATACAGGTTAAATAGATCTTACCGTGGATGGTTTGTTGTGACTTCCCTGAGTTCCTTCAAACATTCTGGTTCACGGCTATAAACACTTGTTTCAAGAATATACTGCAAAAGAATGTGGTTATACAAGAATGAATTCTAATGACGAAATGACTAATTTTTCAAAGCAATATGACATCAAACCTTGTAGAGGACATCACTTTCCAGAAGATGTGTTTGGGTCTCCACATTGGCATTTGGAGATGCTCCTTGATTGATGTCCGCCATTAGTAACAAGAGATATTTCGTAGATCAGAGGAAAAATCACGAAATCGTAGAGTAGCTAAAGCCCCATTGTTCCAAAATGCCCGTGCGTTGATCTGCCTTCTCCAAAAATCCAGAGATGTTTTTGCTAGTAGGTAGGAGTAAAAGCTCCGCACAAGACAAACAACACAACCACTCTCGAGGTCGCGAAAAGAGGGTTTGCAAAGTGTTTGTGGTATCTGTAGTTGGATTTCTTGCATTCGCCGCTTTATCTGCAGTTGGGTTTCCTGCTTCACTAAAGTGGGCACAGTCCATCGTCAAGAGGTGAGCCGGTTTTTATTGTCGTCGTTTTCCTCCTTGTTGATTTTTCGTACCATTTTTGCAAGCGGTTGAAGCTATCCATGAGACTCGTTTGGCCTCAGCGTTGCCTAATTCAGGTTCGTTGTCGGGAGGACGTTGGATTTAGGCTCCATCCTCCTGTAGCAGTGACAAGGGCTTGAAAGGAGCATCATATGGTCGCAATTGATCGAATTCAGTCTCCCCGAGTCTTCTTCCCCATTTGATTGAAGGTGAACTGCAGTCTACTAGAGTGTGATGGACGGGGTTGCTAGCATAGATCGTCTACTTCAGAAGCCTTTATTCCTTGGTGGACCACGAGAACGGTTTCACACCATTAGGATTTCATTGTGAATGTAAGTGGTGTGTGTAGGAATGGTCTCTTGGTCCTCCTTTCGTTTGTAGGGTATTACTGTCTAATTCTCTTTCTGAGATCTCATTATTTCTATTATATTCAAAGAATGACTATTTTCTTGCTCTGTTTGTACAGGTAATTGCAGAAATGACTGGAGGAGTAGACTACGGTATCGAGTGCACAGGGAATATTATTGCAATGATTCAGGCATTCGAAAGGTATGATGTTAGCCGGTGAGAAACTCCACATGCTCCTCTTGTTCTCTTGTTGCAGTCTTTCATCTTCTCACTCTTCTGTTTCCACGGCGAGACTTTTTTTTTCTTTATCTCTAGAAATTTTTTGTTTCTTTTTACAGTAGTTGGAGAAAGGAAGAAGCTAAAAGAAAGCAATTGGGAAGAGGTATATTTAGAAAGGCCCTTTGTGAAGTATTGAAAAAATTGTTCAAGAAAAATCTCCAACTTGGTATCTGTCTTTCCTCACCATCGAGTCACACAACTTGCCTAAGTTTCATAAGTTTCTATTTAAATGATTGCTTAGGCAATACGTAGTTTATGATGATTATCTTTGCATTCCAATGAGCATGTTTGTTATCTCTAAATGATTGCTTAGGCAATACGTCGTATATGATGATTATCTTTGCAATCCAGTGAGCATGTTTGTTATCTCTTGTCCTCTAAAGCTATTATTCAATGAAATGATTGGGCACATTTTGCTGGGCCAATTTGCTATCAATTGAGTACTCTTTCTTGTGCTCGGTCATGGCTACCGAACCCATGAAACTCATGGAGATGTTGTCATATGGTCTACTTGGTATTAATAATGGCATGTACAATTCAAGATTCTTACTGATAGATGTCTATGTTAATGGTATGCATTTAGAAATTAAATTTGTTACTTGTTCTCGAATCATTGTACAATACACATATTGCTGCAATGTTCCTACTCTTTTTTTTCACTCTAAAATCATCCATTACTTTTGAAGTGGGCTCTACTTTAATAAGTAAATCCTTTTTCTTTTAAGCACAAAATCTGTCTAATTTTTAGAGTTACCACTCTTGAAGTTGTGATTAATTTTTCTTTGACAGTCTTGGTCTTTGTTGCCTTGCACCTGCAACTGATTTAAGGTCTGAATGTTTTTATATCCATATTTGCATTGGTGAAATCCTGTACAATTGTATCCATATATCTAAATACATCTTAGAAACCTTGTACATTAGATGTTGCAACTTATTGGTTGATACTAAAATTACTTTAAAAACATTCAGCCTTCTTATCATAACCAAAACATTTCCTTATATAGAATAAAGAGATTTTTTCATATATTTGGAGCACATACTTTTATTGCAGCCAATAGAATCCTGATCCACCTAAGGTAAATGCAAAACCATTAGCCTATTATCTTTCTAATACAAGCCCAGGGTACTGTATACACGCAGTATATGCATTTTATGCTATTCAGAGAAAATGTTCAATTAGTTTCTTTAAATATCATTGTTGAAAGAAGGAATGTTTATATTTATGATAAGGGTTGTAGTTTAAAAGGAAATTTTTGCATATAATAATATATAATTGCTTTATAATTTATATTGAACCAATTTTGGATATGGTGAAGCATTGTTAAACATACAATCTAATTTGATAATTTTTATATGAATTTTATGTTTCAATCTCAAGTTTTAAGAACTATAAACATTGACTTTTAGTGACTAAGTATTAATTAATTTTCATTTAAAATCATAAATACAAAAATCATTAGAGTTATTTTGAAGTAAAATTGATAAAGAAAATATAAAACAATCATTATCAATGTTTGAGCAAATCATGTGTTTGCCTACAATGTCCACTACATAGAAACTCAAGTGCACAGAGAGGAAGAAGAGACTTTTACAGATTTATAACAAGAAACTATTGCTTATAAGATATAAACTATGTCACCAGATCTATGGCTTGTTCGGTCAGTGTTATGGGTTTTTTTATCATTACAATTTGTCAATAAATATAATATAATGGAATTGTTAAAAAAAAATGTAACTTTGTTAATAAATATAAGAGAATTGCAATTGACAATTGATATTTCAGTTTGTTTTAAAAAATGGTTTTGGAAGTTCAAATTATTATTATATATTTTGTTTTGCATAAAATTCAAAAGCTTTTTATTGTATGTTGTCATATTTGAACTTTTCATTGTATGTAACAAAACAATGAGATATTAAGATATTATACTATATTTTTCTCTACAACTTACTTTTGTTTGACAACAGAATTGTAACTACAATATATTTAACATTTTTTACTCAAGCTTGCCTAACTATATTACAATTTCCCAAAACAGCAGATCCAAAATCCCCCTTTAAGCATTATCCTCCTCTTATTGTACTTCACTAATAAACAAAAAATGATCAAATATAATGATTCAATTTTAAAGGTACCATCTTCCACTTTCAAAAGCTCTACCTATCTGCTTCGTGTTGCGGGCACATTGTGTGCAACTGCTAGTTATTCTAGCAGGTTAATTAAGTAGGAATGTGATTATAACTAGCACTTGCATTGGAGGGACTATAAGGATTATGTCGATAGGTTTTTTAAGTTTATATATTAAAAAGTCAATAAATGTTTATCAATAATTAAAAATAATAAATATTTATTTATATGCTATAATCTACTTTATGAGAGGTATGATATTCAAAGAGATATGATATTCAATTGATCTAAACACTTAATAAGTATTTTACAAATTAAAAAATATTTGGTAAAATTTCTGGGAATGATTGCTATTTTTGAATTGCCCTCCTCTTAAATAGTTAAATAGGTGATCTAAAGAATTGAATTAACTCTTGCTATTAACATTGCTTCACTTCAAATTAGATTTTGCAACCAAATTGATTAATTTCCAAAATCCAAAATCCATAGAAATGTTTTGTTTATTTGAACAAAATCAACCAATGTATATATTTATACACCAAATATAGTCACAAGTTACTATAAATTATGCTCATAATTCCCTGCTCTTTCTCAAGAAAGAGAAGCAACTACAACATCAAGCAAGTTTCTATTTTATCAAACTATAGTACCCACAAAGAAAATTTGCTCCATTATTATTGTTAATAAATGGAGCAAACTATAGTATTAAAATACAACAAATAGTGCAACAGAAAACTAAAAGTGGGGCTTTTGAACCTTGACTAGAAAGGTTATACATAATAGTAGTCGTGTACATGCATCATTACATATATGTTAGATGTCACGAGTTCATTATAAATTGTGCGATAAGGGGACAGTATTGAGATTGTTAGTGTTTTAAAGCTCCAAGCTTCTTTATTTTAAGTTCATAGAAGTTGATCAAAGTTTGATCCTTAATTTTATATTCTATTTAAGAGCAAATATCATCGAAGATTTTACATTTACACGTTGGAAGATAAATTGCTAATGGTTTTCACTTAAATATCCTAAAAGTTTGCTAGATGGTTATTTGAAAAGCTATTTGGTAATTAGAGTTTCAATTTAAGACCAAATTATTTTCTATAATTTAGTTGAAGTAAATATTATACAAGAGATGAGTACCAATGTAGATGCCACTCCCAAGCACAGACTATGAATTTCATAATCTGTCGGCACGAAATCATAAGAGTTGTAAATACAAATAAAAATTCTATGTATAATTGATTATGCAAACAAGTAATTTCAATTTTTAAGGGCATTGGATACACTCTTCATGTGCCTTGTGCCTTCCAATTTATAGCATGAAACTTGCAATAGGGTATGGCTAAACCCTTTTCTTGAGCTTTCAATAATTTAATTAAAGTTTCCTTAAAATTATAAAAATTGTACCAAAAATTAGAAAAGTTAAGCTATCTTTGCCTAGGACTTTGAGAGGCTCTACCAATTTCTACTCTATTGTAAATACATAAAAGAAAAAATAAATTTAAATCTATCAATGAAGTTATCTCAATAGTAAATAAAATAGTATAAACAAGTCAATAAATAATTAATAATATAATGAGTTAACAAATATGATCATCATTTAAAATTACATTAAGTATAATTAGGCGAATGAGCCAAATTTGTGTACATATACTATGCAAGTCAAAAGTATAATGTAAAACTCTTGTATAAAGTCTTCTTCCTCATGTTCTACATATGACTTATTGATTGCATTCTCCTACTAGTTTGATATGTTTAATAAATTTGGGAATCAGTACAAGGGAAAAGAAAAGAATAATGCTTTTCTCTCTTTCTAAGACTAAATTTGTTCATAGATGTCTTGTTTCTATGATGGGAAAGGTAGGCCTTCTTTTTTCAAGATTATAAGAAAGCAACTAGGCAACAGTTCTGGCCATGATCTCTCTTTAGTTTGTCTTCCACTTTCCTATAAGGTAGATATAGGAATTACTACAACTGTTACTTTTTGGTAGGGCACTGCTCTATTTAAGTCAAAGGTTAGGTCTCTCATTTTAATTGAAATGCTATCCACTTCTCCATTATCTTCTGCCCTTGGAGGGTTTGAAAGTAACGCGCATGAACTTAACAAAGCATCATCTCTTATCTTATTGTTGTTCAAGGATCCCTTTTTACCAGGGGACCTCTATTTTTTATGCCTTTGGATAACGATCCAGGCCCAAATGGCTTCACTGCCTTGTTTTTTGCAAAATATTGTCATTTTGTTGAATTGGATGTTTTGAAAGTAGAGGAGGAGCCAATATGTAATGGTAACATCCTTAAGCAATTTAACACCACATATTTCTCTTATTCCTAAATTAGCCTCTCCAAAAAATTTTATTGGTTTTAGACCTATTTCCTTAATTATAATTTAAAAAAAAAGGCCATTTTACTGAGATTAGCCAAATTGATTCCTAAATTCTTTGTAGAGTGTAAGAACTAACTATGAAGGTAGCCACCCAACATGTAAAGGCAATATAAAGCACAATAACAAGAGAGAAATAATATAATAAGCATTATACTCTCACCTTCACAAGTTCAGTGATTGCTCGATGAGAGTCTTCTCCAAAATTATCTTATGTCCCTATTTTTTCTCTCATATCAAAATTATATTCATTCAGCTATTATGATATACGATCATCTATTTCTCGGGGAGTTGCATGTGATACACAACCGACATTAAATCTTGGCTTGGTTCTTGCTTCTTGCAGAATCTAACATGGTATTAGAGTCGCGTTGTCTGGTATAGCTCATTGCTAATATGATTTATTTGAGAGATTTGAGACTATTATATGGTTTATATTCTCTTTAAAAACCAAGTACGCTCTTCTCTTGCATTCTTGTGTGACTTGGAGAATCAAAATAGTTTAAAGGAAAATAAGCTTCTTGTTAAATCTCATTTTATATATGTGTTCTTGTGAAATCTGGGTGATTGCAGTTTTTTGGTAATATTGGAAGCTTATTCAACATTTTCAGATTGTCTAGAAGGCTTGAGAAAGTCAAAAGTAACTTTTATTTCACCAAAATAAGAGTTTGGAGGATATGATAAAAAAATCAAAGTGAAATATTTTTACTAGAGTTGTTTTCATTTTGGTTTAGTGTTCCAACTTATGTTCACTTTCAGGAAAAATGATTTCTAGGTTCTCTGTCTAGCATCGAAAAACTTCTGGGTTTTTGATGATGTTCCCATAAAATTAAAAGTTTATGCAGGAATCGAGTTTGAACAAGGCCTAAGCCATTTTTCTAGTAGACAAATTTAGCAACCTTTCTTAAAAGTTAGATAACTTTTACCTTGGGTGTCATATTTTTGCAAACAAATACTTCTCTGAAAGCTAGAAATGAGCACTTTTCATTATTGTAGGTGCCATTAAAATATTTTACCTTTTTTCATCAAATATTGTAGGTTGAATCGACTGCATTTTTTTCCCTTGAACAGGTAATATCTTTCACCTCACAACTCTATTTTTTAAAAAATGAATAGTTGTTGGAAAGGTATTGAGATGAATTGAGAAGGTATAAGGCTAATTTTTTCATATCTTGTATCAAAATTATTTGTATTCAAAATTTCTATTTTTGACCATTGGAGCCTTAGAAAGCATTCTAATTTGATAAAAGGCCTTGTAAAAGCACTAATTATAAAGTGCCAACCTTGTAATAAAAGGGGGGGTCATTTCTAAGACCATTGGAAAGGGGGGGTGTCTCTTTATATCTTTTATGTTATCATGAATTGAGATAAAGTTCCATTCATGGGTGGGTTATTCATGTCTCTTGATAACTATTTTCATCCTTTTGTTTTAAGCTAACTTTATAGAACTATTTGTCCTGGAAACAAGGGATAAAGAATCACTACCTTGAGCAGGATCTACTACCCTATCTCCTTGGATGCGTTCCTGAGCCAAATGACTATGAACAAAAGAATGCTTGGTTTAACAATAATGACATGGTCTATAGACTAATATGTCTTACTATTTACATCACATAGAGCACATTGAGTTCCCTTTCATTGCTTGGACCATCATCCAACAATTGTATGGAGACATTGGATCTTCATCTGAAAGTGATGTTTCCTTAAATAACCATGCTCTTGTGGATGATTTTGAGACTTCTATTTCCCCATCTTTGTATGGACATATTCTCCTATGATGATCAGTTTGTTGATAACCCATCTACACTTGTTGCTTGTTTAGAGTTGAGTGTTGCTTCTTCAAAAGCTTCTCGTGATTCTTTGTAGCAGGACATTCACAGTCTTTCAGATAGTGCTTTGTGGGATGACTTCTTGACAAGAATTTCAGACTTGTTTATAGAGTCTCATATTGGAGATCTGGGAGATACTATTGATTGCATATATCTTCTCTTTGATGAGGATGATTCTTATTTAGTTGTTGTGGAGGAACCTTTGGATCCTCTTGTTCACTCTTCACATGATCATTCATCATAGTTTGACATTAGTGTGGATACTTATCTACAACATTTGGAGGACACATATCTACTTTTAGAGGAGGTGCATTTGTCTTTGGATTATATTCTACATCACTCTCTAGAAGATTCTAGATTATCATTCTTAGTAGTGTGGCCTAGAACACCTCGTTTGATCATGACAACTTTAAGTATCAACATGGAGACCACTAAGAAGATTTCAATGACATCATATGTTTGGCATCTTCTTCCTACATATTCCTCGCAACAATGGGAAGATATCATGCATACACAATTGGTTTTGTTTCTTCCTAAAGGGAGGAACATTGTTTGACGATTGTGGACCATCTTCTACATCAGTTTCAAGCATCTACCATCGACAGGTGTCTACTTCAGGAGGGGCTTCTTAGTCTTTCATTCTTTCTCTCTCTATTTAGTGGGGGGTGGGGGGATATTCCTCTTAGGGGGAGCGAGGGGGGGGGGTGTGGGGGCGCTTCTTCTTTTTTTGGGAGGGATCTCTATGTACATAGGTACCTAACATGGCCTTATTTGCCAGGACCCATCTTTTCACCCACCTAAGCTACGATTAAGGGTGGGGGGGGGGGGGGTGGTTTAGTGTAGGTATTTTATTTTTATTATGTTAGGGGGTATTTATTTTTCCTACACATATATTATTTAAGCTTTCTTAGGTTATTAGGAATGGTTAATATGAGGACACATGGTGAAATGTTTCAGCTACATGTGTAACTCTCCACCTCACATAGGTAGTTGAGTTACACACCCTCTTTTGGCTTGTTGTGCCACCTCTCATAACCATTATTTTATCATTTCTTAAGTGGGTTATGGGGTAGTTGGGTTTCTCACCCTCTTTCAACCTTATGTGCCAACTTTCTCAACTCCTTTCATGTCTTCATTCAAGTAGGTTATGCCATATGTTTTGGCATTTACCAAGAAGGTAAAACCTTCCACTTTTTATGGGGAATAGGAGTTAATGCACCCCTTGGATATATATGCTATGATTTTTCTATATAATAAGTATTATACTCTCACCTTCACAAGTTCATTGATTGCTCGATGAGAGTCTTCTCCAAAATTATCTTATGTCTCTATTTTTTCTCTCATATCAAAATTATCTTCATTCACTTATTTTGATCTACAATCATCTGTTGCTTGGGGAGTTGCATGTGATCTACAATCGACATCGGATCATGGCTTGGTTCTCTCTTCTCACAGAATCTAACATCCTAAGGTTGGAGTTAACTTGAAAAAAGTAAATTATTAATTTACTTCAACATCCCCCCTTAAGTTGAACTTCGAGAGAATGACACAAAAACTAACAATACAAGATGGGTCTTGGCTACTTGGCCATATGAGGTACCTATTAACAAATGCAATGCAATCTCTCATAAACAAAGAAAGGGAGAAAACCTAGTGGGAGAAAACTCCTCCTGAAAAGAGAGACAAAAACACAAAATAAATCTCAAAGAAGAATGAGACAAACAAGTCCCCGTGTGTGGAAAAAGTCCCTCCCATAAGAGAGACCATGAATCCCTCCCTCAATGTAGAATCTCCTACAAAGATGGTCCAAGATGTCAACCAACATTCCTTCCCATTAGGAAGAAATAGAGCCAATGTTGAATGAAGAATGTCAAAGTATAACATAACTAGGTACATTATTAATGAAGAATGACTAATGAATCACTCACTGTAACATGATGAAGATCATGCATGGAGAGAACTTATATGAGGATAAAAAAGATACTCAAACCATATACATTGTCAATTGGATACATGTACCAAGTATCACAAGATAGTTCATCATCTCTTAAGTACATGATAATTACATCAAATATGTCATCAATTTACAAAGTGCAAAGAGGTGTGGCACTTTATATTAGTGCATTAAATATAGCATTAAATATAGCTCGTGATGGAGACTACAATATAAAATACAAAGATGAAAATTTAGAAACTAAATGAAGACGCCATCAAAAATTCCCTACAAGAAGATGATTGCTAAAATAACCCTTTGATTGTTATGTCATCAACAAGAAAAGAAGACAACTGCTACCCTAGTTGCTGGTTAGAAGACAAATGGCCGCATATAGGTATGATAGGTTGACAAAAAATATCTTTCCCAAATTTTCTAATTTATTGTGCAAATTTATTTCTACAATAATTTTTTATAAATTTTAAATTAAAAAATTATTAAAAAACAATGCCCTTGTAGGACATCTATAGTACCTAGAAGTACCTTGGGAGGCTATAGGTGCCTGCTATGACAATGAACACTAGTAAAATAAAAACAAAGTGGACTTCTGATTTCAACGGTTACAATTCCCACAATCAGGCTATATTAGACTCAAATCATTTATGCAAAAGACCAAATTAAAATCTAAGCATTACAATTATCAAAATAGGTAGAAAAAGACCAAGTGATGAAAGTAAAATTTCTTATCATAGTGGCTGCAAACTAATAGCACCACTGTAAAATACAAAAAAAATAAAAGTTATGCACTTTGAAAAAAAATTGCACCTAAAAAGGAGTCTATATGAGCTTGAACAATGCCCCAAAAGCTATAAAAGCATGAATTTCACAATTTATAAAAGATCCATGTATGAAAATCAAAGAAATCTTGCACCACTATGAAGAGCATGTAATACTACCACAAATGAAGAAAATTGGTTGAAAAAAGGAGTTCAGATGACTAGGATATCATAGTTTGAAAATCAACTACGTAATTATAATGCCTAAATTGTCGCCGCACCTCCAAACTTCAAACGACTCTAGATTTTGTCTCCAATGTTAGATTCAAATGAAACAAAAGGTAGTTTTGACTTTCTCAAACCCCTTTAATCCAATGGTTACTTTATATATAACCCAAAAAGCTCTAATTTTGACTTGTAACAAAAAATGCACAAATTCAAAACTCTAATTTGCACCAAAATTCTCTCAAATGACAAAACTATGTAACTCTAAAAGTTCTGATACCATGCAATAATTGGATATGGAGATAGCCACCCAATATCTATAGGAAATGAAAAGTACAAGAACAAGAGAGAAATAATTTAGGACAAGAATAAATTGTATTCTCATCAATAATGCAATACAAAATGGACCAACTAGATTGAATGGATTTGCAACGAATCTTCTACATAACTTCCACATGATGCTTTTCCTTCAAAGCATAGTTCTTGATCATTTAATTGAGGAGGGGCACATAGGGACATGCATCGGGAAGGCAAAAATGTTTTGAGGACCTTTGCTTGGTAGTTGGTGGATTCTGTAAGATGTCAACACATGGCATACTAGCGAGGCTCCTTCTATTGTATTTCCTCAACTATTCATAGTTTCATGTGGAGCCAACACATGGCCTATCTATGGGGAACCTTCCTATGGGGGCATTCTTTTTCAAAAGATTCGTGAAGCTCCTACGTGTCCTTTCTACACTTCTTTTTGTGCAGTCAAGGAGAGCAACTGATATTATTAGTCGATAAATTAATTTCTATAGGCGAACACTACAATAACATCACAAGTTATTATGATTTACTTAATTATTAAGCATTTTTTTAATCCAATATGAACCTTTTTTTCAATTTAACTTTATTTAATCACTTCGATCCATTCGTATCCATATAAAAAATACTAGGATTATCTCCAATTATTTACTATTAGATCATTCCTTAATATTCTAGATCTTCAGGAGGAAGCTTTAGGAAAAAATCCACTTGAAATAATCAAATTTTTTTGACATGGCTAATGGAAGCTTGAGAATATAATGAAATCTACCAACATAAAATTTATCATTATCTAAGTTTTTTTATCAAATCATTAAATCATTTATTTTTCTACATGTATTCAATATTTTTATGGAACACATCTTTTAGTAGTTCTAAAATTTAACTTTGCATTTTTAAAAATATTCGAACCCACCCATTGACTTTGAGTTACCTTTGCATTTATTTTCACCATTTCTATCTTTTGATTGTCCCCTTATAAATAAGAAATTTTTGTAATAATCATTTATATATTTTTTCCTTCATTTTAAAAACACCTTGATAATATCTTCATATTTAGGTGAACAACAATTTTCCGTAGTTGTCATAATTACACTTTCTATGAATTAGGCATTGATAAAAGTAAAATAATGCGCTTATCTTTTCTTTTAATTTTATAGCAATTAAAATTAGTGTAAGAACCCACTAGTCCTAACCTTAGAAAACTAACACAATTAATTCGTAATTAAATCTAAGTAAATTTCCACTTACAAAAAATCAAAATTTTAAAATAAATTGTAGTACCCCTGCCCTAATCAGATTCTAATTTTGATTTGACCTTGGTTAGTTTACCGTGTTATAATGTTATAGTCAGATGTTATGATTATTGTATGTACCCGTTAATGTGGTTTTTGCATCAATTCTTATGTAAGTTTATTTGTTCTCCTGATTCGTGTTATTACTCTCGGGCTAAAACTTTAATTAAATATATATATGTATGCATGTGTGATTCATGGTTGCAAGAGATTGTAGGTATAGTACCGCATAGGTACGAGGTTCGTCTCCACCTGGATTCACAGGTTTGAGTGTACTGCTTTGGTCCTTAGAGATTGGATTAGGTGGTCGTAACACCCTCATTTTACCCTAGTCATGCTCAAGTGAGCATCGTCAGTCGTCTGTTAGTATCCCCTTTGGTTGGGTATGCGGGTCGTGTATCTAGTTGGCTTTCTTGGGTTGCGTGTTTTACGTGTGGTAAATTGAGTATTTAATCCTTATTATTTAATTTGATTAAATGTGTGTTTACGCATTAGTAATTAAGGGACTAAATTAAATAAGACCCCTTTATGCGATTAATCATTAATTAGAATAGCTCAATTCATGTTTGTAGCTAGTTCGATTAAATGGTTAATTCTAAATGATAAATTTATTCAGTTTATGCATTTGAAAGGAAATATTAAATTTTATTCGAAAATAGAAATATTTACTCTCTTTAGCATTTTGGAATAGAAAGGTTAATTTTAATTCATTGAGAAAATCAATTTTTAAAAAAGAAATGCATGTTTAGTATATTTGATTTGTTAAAAAGAATGATTTTTTATTTTTATTTAAAAGAAAAGATTTTAAATCTAAAAATGAAAATTTTTGGTCAAACTTTCTTCCATTTAACCTAGGTTTGAAAAATATTTTGGGGAGGATTATTTTTGGAGAGATATTTTTGGAAAATATTCTGGGGAGAGAATGGTTTTGGAGAAATTTTGGGCATTTGTGGGAGGAGGAATTTCTAGAGCTTGTAGGTTGGTCTCTTTAGCAAATCTTTTCCAGGATTGCATATGGAGGTAGGATTTTTATTAATCTCCTTTGTTGCCAAAGAAATATACTGATTGGTTTTGAAAGAAATGTGTTTATTGTTGAAAAATCTTTCAGATTGGTGAGTAGAAAAGAATAGCAATGAGATTTTGAATTACCCCTCCTTGAATTCATTACTTTGTTTTCAAATCAGTTTCTAGTTTGGTTAGATTGATTTCTAGATTGAATTTGGGATTGGGTTTTAAATCTATGCATATTAGTTTGTGTTTTGCAAATTTGGTTGAATCATTGTGGGAGAAACGATTCTTTTTGCCCAAATATGATATTTGGTTGAGGAAATTTGTCTATTTTAGTCTGGTTATTCAGAAAATTTTAAATATTTGATAACCATAGACATTCTGGAAAAGTTTTTGATGTCTCTATTTGAGATTGTGAATAATAAACAAACTGGGTTTTCCTTTTTAAAGTTTTTATTAAAAATAAAATAAAATATGAAACAAAATTTATTTTGGGCGGATTGGGTTTTGGAGGGTGGAGGAGCCGAGGCTCAACCCACACACCCCCTCACCTCCATGGACTCGCAGCCTTGGAGGTTTGCGACCATATTGGTGGCCATAAAGCTCTGCGACCATAGTGTGGCCGCAAAGACTTGCGACCACAGTGTGGCCGCAGGGACCCCGCGTCCATTGTGTGGATACCATGGGCTTGCATCCACCACGATGGCCACAACCTCCACGGCTAGGGCAAAACCCCCACTCCCGTGGATGGGAGGTGGGCTATGCGGGTTCGCCCTTTGCTTATTTTTATTTATTTTATTTAAAATAAAAATAAATGCATCATAATTTATTAAAAAAGTTTTTAATATTATTTTATTAAAAAGTTTTTAAATAGTTTTTTAAAAATTATTAATTATTATTTAGTATATATTTTATTAATTACAGATTAACATATACATATTAATTAATATTTAATTTGTAATGTTATTATTAATTATTAATTAGTATATATTTTATTAATGGTGGATTGATATATATATATATATTAATTAATATTTAATATATATATATATATATATATATATATATATATATATATATATATATATATATATATATATATATATATATATATATATATATATATATATGCAAGGAAGTATTATTTTAATTGGTAAACAAGCATCGATTTTTATTTCCTTTAAAATGTATATTTCTTTTGGAAAGTATATATTTGTGTTGCAAGAGATGAGATTAGATTATTGTTTTCAACCAGTATGAAAATGATGTTTTATTTTGAAAATGAATATCATATTTTTTTTATGTGATTAATGAATAATTAATTTTATATCATTGTGTGTTCTGCGTATATTATATTTATATTAATGTGTTCATGGTTTGAAAACTCATGAGGAAGTTTTATACTAGTGTTATGATGCAAAACGGACTTTAGAGAGTTAGTAAACCATGAGCGACATGTACCTAGACAAGGTAGACAATTCGCAATCAATCTGGAACAATTAGAAAATTGGATCAATTATTGTGTGTAAACAATATGGAGGAAGATTGTCATTTTTGATTTATGCCTATGCATGTTTAATTTTTTGTATTCACATTTTCTTAAGAAATGGCAAGTCCTTGATTTGAATTGTTGGATATCATCGTATGTTGATTTGGGTACCTGCTTATGTCCTTGATGTCGAGTTTTGACTATTTTCTTGTGATGGTTTCATATCCGGTCATGTCCTTTATGCGAGTGTTGAAATGTTGGTATGTGGTTGACATAGCTGGTCAGGTCTCTAGTTAGAGTACCGTCAGTCAGTGCACCTCGTACGAAGTCTTGTTTGACCAAGTGGGTATTCCGACCGTATTGAACTTCGTATGCTTGTCCTGGTGTATACCTGGGTTTTAGGAGTTCGTTGGTTTATGGTCTAGTGTCATATGGAAAAGTGACTTTCGAGTGGGGGCTGCGCCCAAAGTGGTTGTTGGGTAACCCATAGAAAGTATGCCTAAATAAGTGATAACCTAATAGCATATTAGAGAGTTTACTTATTGAAAATACTAAGAAGATAATTGTGCCTCATGCATGGGATGAGGGCTAGTACAGAATCGACATGTAGTGAGAAGGTCTGAAATGGCAAACCATCAACCTTGTCTTCACAAAAGGATGTGTTGGGTCCACATGAGGCTTGGATGGGCCGGAGGTTCGGAACAGGTTGCTAGGGTAACCCAATAGATGGGGCTGAAACCTATGGAGACCTGCTATGGTAGCCATACCAAGTTATGTGATGACAATTGTCCCTTATGTTCGCTAGTGTGTTTTTTGTGTTGTCTTTGATAGGAGCACTGTTGTGGAGTCATCATATTGTTTATGCCCTTGTGAAAACCTGATATTCATGTTAGACCCTGGGTTTCTTATGATGGGTAGTGAAGATTTAGTTTCGCAGATGCTCCAGTTGATCTTTGTATTTGCTTCTTATCATGTTCAGTTGGATCCTTTTCCTATTCAAGGATCATTCATGTATCTATTGGACTGATGTTGTCGTATGTATTATTAGTTTAATTACGCCTTGATGGCAGGATGTAAATGATGTGAACCTTATGTATTCTTCACCCTATTATTTTATCAGAGCGGTCTTGCAGTTGAGAAGACCCAGAGATGTAGCTCACCAGGGGTGAACTTTGATATCAATTTGGTGTTATGTGGTGTTTGTATTCATCTATTTCCTCTTTATTTAGCACGTATGCATGGCATTATGGTTAAAATGTATAATGTGGATTAGATGAAGTTAATCTTCAATTCATGTAAGTAGTCATCATATTAAATGCACTAATTTGGATCATGAAGAATGTAGATTTGAATAATGGAATGTATTCAGTTGTTGATAATAAAATTAAAGTATGCATGGAAATTAGATGCATCGCATATGTTTTAAATGTAAGATTGGTCATTATGTATGGTTAAATTGTAATGGATGAACTCGTGTTATCTATAATTCTTCTTTTCAGAAAGAATTACTCCTTGTTTAATGTATTATCTTGTCATTAAGTTAATCAACTTAATTGGATTAATTAGCGTGAGTTGAGTTAAGTGTTGAATTAAGTAATCATTTTGGAAAACTCTTTAGGTGTTATATGAGCTTCTACAGTGTTATTTGAGCTTATGATAACTCATTGTATCATTGTGCTGTGTTTAATTTAAAATAATAATAAAAATAAACAAAATATTTGCACTCTATTCTTAAGTTTTAGCTTAATCCCTTCGAGGTTTCCTGGTGGGGCATTACATTTAGTATCAAGGCCAATGTTACAAAAATTGAGATCTTTGGTGTCGCTTGTGCCCTTAGTTGGTGTAAGGTGTATTGACCTTATGTTGTATACTTATCCTCCTTTTGTATGTGTGTGATTGAGGCATAGGATCCTGAAGATATTAAGGACTCATGTTATGTTCTTTTGCATATTCTTTTGAGCAAGCCTTAATTGTGTGTAACATGTGTGTTCACACCTTACTATCACCTTCTTAATGTTGGTGTTTTTGAGTGATTATATGTATCTTGTTGCTTATTAGATATCTTGGTCTATGAGTACTCTTATTCTGAAAGAGAGTTGTATGTACTTCCCTTATTGATTGTTGTACTCTTTTGACTAATCCAATGGGTTGGTCAGTGCTTGTCTTGAATATGAAAGTATGAAATATGCATATTTTAAGATTATGATCTAGCTTAGTGTTGATAGCTTGAAGGACTTGTATGGTAGATGTTTAATGCTTATGATGTAGCGAATTGAACGTTTATCATCCTTCCTCCTCTTTCTCTATAGAAATTAAAATGTTTATTATATGTGTGTTTATCACTTATGTGAGTTTTCTTACTACAAGAGAAAGGATGCGACTTCTTGAACCCTTGTGTAAGCCTTATGATTCTTCTATGTTTCTAGATAATAAGAGGGCTATGGGTTTAAAAGTTCATTTTGGTTATTGGGAGGAAATTGTATGTTTTTCATTAAAGAATTCTCCATGTATGTTGTAGGAGTAACATAATAGAGTTTCTATTTGAAGTAATGTGCATTAATGTGCAAATAGTTGTTATGTGAAACTGCCTTGTTTGTAACAAGATGTATGAAAGGGATCATGTTATAGTGGCTAAGAGTGTGTTAATGTGTTCCATGAAAGATTGTTTATGTGTTTCATAATACCGACTCAATTGAGGACCTATTTGAACAATGCTACATTGAACTTGCTTTTGAATATATAAAATTGACTTAGTATGAATAGAAAGTTCAATAGAAAAGCTTATTTGATGTGCATGCATGAATATGTATTATTTAGTTGACAACTCCTTGTTTACCTTCTTATCGTACTTTGGTTTTCGATGAACAGTTGTAGATTATGATATGTTTTGTATTATTAAGAGTATTGGGTGTTTGCAAGAGGTCTTGTGTTATCGAAAAGATTGTCTGTCTTGATCTTTGTTGTTTGAAAAACTAGGACATTCTGTTGCAACCATAATATTTGGAAATGCCATGTTTAGGCCTATTGGCATTCTTCTAAAATGGTAGTGAAACGAAAACCATTCAATTAAGATGATAGGATTATAGTGAGAAAATTCTAGCATGTGGTGTGATCTTGTTGATTTTGTGCATATGTATGAAAGGGGATTGGCTATCAAACTCTCTTTCCCTTCTCTTTGCCTAGATTATAGGATTTTTAGAAATTCTTCTAAAGGATGCATTGATTTTAATAAAATGTATATAAAGCATGTGAAATTGTATTTTTTCATTTTGGTTTCATATTTGAAAGATGGAAGTCTTACACTTCGGAAAGAAAATTTGCATGGTTAGTAATATGAATATGAATGCTTAGTGGAATTAGTGAAAGTTATAGGAATGACATTACTTCCTTATGTAATTTTGAATTGTAAAGAATTTTAGTACTTGTATCTAGAATAAGTTCTATTCAGTTATTCATGTGGGAAGCATAATTAAAACCTTCCTTGAGTAGATGATAGTGTATTGAAAAGTACTCCCCAGTGCTTGCTATATGTGTCCATGGGATGGTGAAGTAATCAACCATGGAGGATATGTTACTTATGAGTATGGCAAACCATACTGTTTATGTGATGTTTCTTATTTGTTATCTTACTGAGTACCAAACCTCGGGTTGTTGGTAGTTTAGTATGTTAAGGGGTAGTATTAGAAGTCACTGTTCCTTGAATAGTATGGATAGACGTACGAGTAATGTCGACGCGAAGCGACTTTAGCTTCTCTATTTCGAGGAAAAATATAGTTGTACAATGAAACTGTATTAAAGGTGTACTTAATACTTTTCCTTTTTGATGAACCAATTTATAAGGTTTATGTGTGCTAGCTTATTCCTCTCTCTTATTTTTTTTGAGCATATTGATGGCAGTTTTTGAGCATAGTGATGGTGTATCTTGGAGGATCTTTTCACCTTGTCTTCATGAAAGGTAAGTTTTGTCCACATTGGCTGCCAATTAGTAGGTATTGGTAGACATGTGGGTGGACCTTATCCATGTATACCTCTTACAACGAGTATCCTGAGAGGTATGTCGCTATGTGGGATGTGACCTACGCGTGCCTTTTTCTGTGAGGTACACTACTATGCAGGATACGTCCATTGCATGTCTTCTCTGCTTGGAGTATTGCTATGCTGTGTGACGACGTGATGTGGGGTGATGTCGAGGTGCACACTACCATGCTGTGTGGATGTGCGAATAGGCCGCACCACATGATGAGCTACTGCGATAGCTAGATGGTTATTCTCTCCTTCCTCGTTGGTGGCTAGATGCTAGTCACATAGTGATGTTATGTGCAATTATGATATTCTTATTTTTTTCCTTGCAGACCAAAAATTTATTCTACTTTGACTTTGAAGGTTTAGCCACGATCTTGCGATCTTTTGCTTACTTGATTTGGTGTTGCAAATTCCATATTATTTTCTTACCTTACTGTTGGAATTGATGATTTATTTTTATTCATTTGTATTTTGGTGGCTAAAGTGATTTATCCTTATTGTTTTCGTATGCTGGTCTTGTGTTGAAATGTGAATTCCTCTCCAAGGACATATGAGACGATCTTGGTTGAGTGTTTACGAGAAAGTAGATGTAGGGAACCTTGAGGATGGGGGTATGTGAGGCTGTGAGGCAGCTAGGATCCACTACCTACCTATGTGTGGTGACTATCTCTTGGAGGCTAACCACCTTACACAACAAGGGATGTTCACAAGGGTCTTGTATGGAAGGTAGCACCGCTATGGTATGCCCTAGCACCATCAAGCCCTTGAGTGAGATGTTGGATATTTTTTATCATATTATTGTTTTGAGGTCAGACATAGTGATGTTGATCATGCATGTTATCTTTTACTGAGCATTAGACATGCTCACATGTGGCCTTTTGAGTTGTACATTCCAATTTTGTGGATAGATATTATGTGTTATCATGGAGTAAATTGTGTTAACTTGTCACTATGTTATGGGACATAGTCATTGGAAAGGTTTTTATATACCTGTCAAGTGTTAACAATTGTGTTCTTTATGTTTCTCTTATTTCATGAAAGTTAACTTGGTTGTACAATTTGAAATTTGGAGCTAGTTCTATTCGATAAAATTTTATAAAGAGGATGGATTGGTAAAGGAAATTGATCATGATGACATGCTGTCTTGTCATATTTGGTAGATGAGTATGGTAATTGTTGTTTACCTTTTTTTTTGATGCTTTAATTTGGTGCGATGAAAGGAAGAAAATTCTTGTTTCTTTGCTATGATTGTAGATAGTTCCTAGAATGTTTTAAGAAATGTATGGATTTAGATGTATCTTGCCAATGGATAATGGCATTCGTAGAGGATTTAGCAACAATATTTCATTATTTGTTGAAATATTCCTACGTGCAATTTGATATTTGTTAAATGAGTTTCAGGGCTAATGCGTGCTGCATGTTTTCCTTCTATCCTTATGACTTCCAGGAGTAAGTCAAAACCTAGGGGGGGAGGATGTAGTACCCCTACCCTAATCAGATTCTAATCTCGGTTTGACCTTGGTTAGTTTACCATGTTATAATGTTATAGTCAGATGTTATGATTATTGTGCATACCTATTAATATGGTTTTCACATCAATTCTTATGTAAGTTTATATGTTCTCTTGATTCGTGTTATTAATCTCGGGCTAACACTTTCATTATATATATGTGTATGCATGTGTGATTCATGGTTACAAGAGATTGCAGGTACAGTACCACATAGGTACGAGGTTTGTCTCCATCTAGATTCACAAGTTTGAGTGTACCTCTTTGGTCCTTAGAGATTGGATTAGGTGGTCGTAAGACCCTCGTTTTACCCTAGTCATGCTCAAGTGAGTGTCGTCAGTCATTCGTCAATATCCCCTTTGGTTGGGTATGCGGGTCGTGTATCTGTTTGGCTTTCTTGGGTTGCATGTTTTGCGTGTGGTAAATTGATTATTTAATCCTTAGTATTTAATTTGATTAAATGTGTGTTTATGCATCAGTAATTAAGGGACTAAATAGAATAGAACCCCTTTATGCGATTAATCATTATTTAGAATTGCTCAATTCATGTTTGTAGCTAGTTTGATTAAATGGTTAATTCTAAATGATAAATTTATTTAGTTTATGCGTTTGAAAGGAAAGATTAATTTTATTCAAAAATAGAAATATTTACTCTCTTTGGCATTTTCGAAATAGAAAGGTTAATTTCAATTAATTGAGATAATCAATTTAAAAAAAAGAAAAGCAAGTTTAGTATATTTGATTTGTTAAAAATAATTATTTCTTATTTTTATTTAAAAGAAAATATTTTAAATCCAAAAATGAGAATTTTTCATCAAACTTTCTTCCATTTTAACCTAGGTTTGAAAAATATTCTGGGGAGAGAATGGTTTTGGAGAAACTTTGGGCATTTGTGGGAGGAGGAATTTTTGGAGCTTGCAAGTTGGGCTCTTTAGCAAATCTCTTCCAGGATTGCATATGGAGGTAGGATTTTTATTAATCTCCTTTGTTGCCAAAGAAATTTACTGATTGGTTTTGAAAAAAATGTGTTTGTTGTTGAAAAATCTTTCAGATTGGTGAGTAGAAAAGAATAGCAATGAGATTTTGAATTACCCCTCCTTGAATTCATTCCTTTGTTTTCAAATCAGTTTCTGGTTTGCTCAAATTGATTTCTAGATTGAATTTGGGACTGGGTTTTAAATCTATGCATATTATTTTGTGTTTTGCAAATTTGGTTGAATCATTGTGGGAGAAATGATTCTTTTTGCCCAAATATGATATTTGGTTGAAGAAATTTGTCTATTTTAGTCTGGTTATTCAACAAATTTTAAATATTTGATAACCATGGACATTCTGGAAAATTGTTTGCATTCTCTATTTGCGACTGTGAATAATAAATAAATTGGGTTTTCCTTTTCAAAGTTTTTATTAAAAATAAAATAAAATATGAAACAAAATTTATTTTGGATGGATTGGGTTTTGGAGGGCGGAGGAGCTGAGGTTCAACCCGCGCCCCCCCTCTCCTCCACGGGCTCGCAGCCTTGGAGGTCTGCGACCACACTGGTGGCCGCAGAGCTCTACAACCACAATGTGGCCGCAGAGACCTGCGACCATCGTGTGGCCGAAGAGACCTATGACCCCATGGTGGCGGCAGGGACCCCGCATCAACTGTGTGGATGCCGTGGGCCTGCGTTCACCACGGTGGCCGCAGCCTATGTAGCTAGGGCACAACGCTCACTCCCATGGATGGGAGGTGGGCCCCACGAGTTTTCCCTTTACTTATTTTTATTTATTTTATTTAAAATAAAAATAAATGCATCGCATTTTATTATTTGGTTTATTTAAAAAGTTTTTAATATTATTTTATTAAAAAGTTTTTAAATAGTTTTTTTATAAATTATAAATTATAATTTAATATGTATTTTATTAATTGTGGATTTATATATATATATATAAAATTTAATTTGTAATGTTATTATTAATTATTAATTAGAATATATTTTATTAATGGTGGATTAATATATATATATATATATATATTAATTAATATTTAATTTGTATTTTTATATATATATGCAAGGAAGTATTATTTTAATTGGTAAATGATCATCGATTTTATTTCCTTTAAAATGTATATTTCCATTTTTGGAAAGTATATATTTGTGTTGCAAGAGATGAGATTAGATTATTGTTTTCGACCAGTATAAAAATGATGTTTTATTTTGAAAACGAATATCATATTTTTTTTATGTGATTAATGAATAATTGATTTTATATCATTATGTGTTCTACGTATATTATATTTATATTAATGTGTTTATGGTTTGAAAACTCATGAGGAAGTGTTTATACTAATGTTATGATGCAAAACGAACTTTAGAGAGTTAGTAAACCATGAGCGACATGTACCTAGACAAGGTAGATAATTCATAATCAAACTGGAACAATTAGAAAACTGGATCGATTATTGTGTGTAAACAATATGGAGGAAGATTGTCATTTCCGATTTATGCCTATGCATTTTTAATTTTCTGTATTCGCATATTCTTAAGAAATGGCAAGTTCTTGGTTTTAATTGTTGGATATCATTGTATGTTGATTTGGGCACTTGCTTATGTCCTTGATATCGAGTTTTGACTGTTTTCTTGTGATGGTTTCGTATCCGGTCATGTCCTTGATGCGAGTGTTGAAATGTTGGTATGTGGTTGACCATAGCTAGTCAGGTCTCTAGTTAGAGTACCGTTAGCCAGTGCACCTCGTATGAAGTCTTATTTGAACAAGTGGTTATTCCTATCGTATTGAACTTCGTATGCTTGTCCTGGTGTATACCTTGGTTTTAGGAGTTCATTGGTTTATGGTCTAGTGTCATATGGGAAAGTGGCTTTCGAGTGGGGGCCGTGCCCAAAGTGGTTACTGGGTAACCCATTGAAAGTGTGTCTAAATAAGTGATAACCTAATAGCATATTAGAGAGTTTAGTTATTGAAAACACTAAGAAGATAATTGTGCCTCACGCATGGGATGAGGGCTAGTAAAGACTCAACATGTAGTGAGAAAGCTTGAAATGACAAACCATCAACCTTGTCTTCACGAAAGGATGTGTTGGGTCCACATGAGGATTGGATGGGCCAGAGGTTCGGAATAGGTTTTCAGGGTAACCCAGTAGATGGGGCCAGAACCTATGGAGACCTGCCATGGTAGCCATACCAAGTTATGTGATGACACTTGTCCCTTATGTTCGCTAGTGTGCTATTTGTGTTGTCTTTGATAGGAGAACTGTTGTGGACTCATCCTGTTGTTTATGCCCTTGTGAGAACTTGATATTCATGTTAGACCATGGGTTGCTTATTATGGGTTGCGAAGACTTAGTTTCACAGATGCTCCAGTTGATCTTTGTATTTTCTTCTTATCATGTTCAGTTGGATCCTTTTCCTATTCAAGGATCATTCATGGATCTATTAGACCGATGTGGTTGTATGTATTATTGGTTTATGTACACCTTGATGGCAGGATGTAAATGATGTGAACATTATGTATTCTTCACCCTATTGTTTTATCTGAGGGGTCTTGTAGTTATGCAGACCTAGAGATGTAGCCCACTAGGGGTGAACTTTGATATCAATTTGGTGTTATGTGGTGTTTGTATTCATCTATTTCCTCTTTATTTAGCATGTATTGGTGTAATTATGGTTAAAATGTATAATATGGATTAGATGAAGTTAATCTTCAATGCATGTATGTAGTCATCATATTAAATGCAACAATTTGGATCATGAAGAATGTAGATTTGAATAATGTAATGTATTTAGTTGTTGATAATGAAATTAAAGTATGCATGGAAATTAGATGCATGTCAGATGTTTTGAATGTAAGATTGGTCATTATGTATGGTTAAATTGTAATGGATGAACTTATCATGTTATCTATAATTCTACTTTTCAGAAATAATTTATCTTTGTTTAATTAGCGTGAGTTGAGTTAAGTGTTGAATTAAGTAATCATGTTGGGAAAATCTTTAGGTGTTATATGAGTCTTCCGTTGTGTTAGTTGAGCTTATGATAACTCATTGTATCATTGTATCATTGTATCATTGTGTTGTGTTTAATTTTAAAAAAAAAGAAAAAAAGAAAAAAAAAGAAAAAAAAAATTGCACTCTATTCTTAATTTTTAGCTTAATCCCTTCGGGGTTTCCTAGCGAGGAATTACATAAATGAATAAATATCACCATTAATATGAGTAAATTCAATGAAAATAATGCTATAAAGTAAGATCCATAAGTTATGAAAAAATGGATAAATGTTCTATCCAATCAGTTAAAGATAACCATAGGTTAGTGTGAATGAAAAAATGTGAAATAAGACCTACATTAACATCCTACCCAAACGTTGCACATTCAAGGAAAAATCATCTAAAAAGAATTCTTACGTGATGTTTCATGCATATAATTAATGTGAACTTAAGGTATGCATCAAACTTAAACAAGTATTCATGAAATGAAGGAAAACTAAGCATGAAAACACACATTCCACAAATCATACACAAGTAGGACACATGTTAGTTGGTTAGTGGTTAGTAGTTTTCCTTAATTTCTATTAGTTACATTCTCTTGGCAACTTCCTGTCACATTTTTTATAGTAGGCCTCGTAGGCCCTTTACATACCTTACATAGCTTTATCATAAATAGCTTACTTAGATTGATTATGAGACCACATTGGTCTATTACAAGAAATCATTAATACATCATACAATATTATATAAGATTTTACAATGATATACATAATTCTCTGCCTCCAGATGTAGTGTCTTCCTTGCCATCGGAATCACCACCATTTGTTATCTGGAAGACAAACAAATAACCCAAGTGTTTTATCCACCTAGCCAATCGAAGCTTACGCTTCCTGGTGCTCATGACAAGCTCCTGTCCCTCACGATGCGAACCGATATCAACTTTTAGGAATGGAACCTGTACGTGCATGTAGTATATAACAACCAAACTATTGAACTTAGCTACATGTGTTATGGCAGGGAGAAATAAATAACTCAAGGCCTAGTTTTAACCCTTTTGGGGTAGTTGAAAACACCCTTCCTTGTTTGACCGATAATCAAGCACCCTTTCCATTATACATCCCTCATAGAAAAAGATAAAAACTACCCCTCCCTGGTATATATTTTATTTGTAATGAGATATTATTTTGCTTTCAATATTACTCATACTCATTATGGAATAATACTCCAGATAAGTTTAATAATGATTGAAAAACAAGTTTCACTATAACATTTCTTAATTACCGTAGATTTATGATTGGAAAACGCATCAAATATTTAATCTTACACATAATAATAATAATAGCTAGTCATAATTTAAAGCATTTGATGGAGACATGATAACTTATATGTTAGCAGAGGAAGAAACGAATGGACTCAAGACTCTTCCTATCAGAATGGTGTCAGAAATAACTTTTTATAAACTTGTTGATGATTAAAACAATATTTCCCAACAGTTGAATAAGCTATGATAACATCTCTCACTTACCTACGTCATGAGTCAATTTGCTCAAGCAGTTAAGAAATCAAAATGAATGATTAATAAATTAATTCGATGCCTAGTCAAAACTATGGCAACAATCAATTCAAACCCGATATGCATTAATAACAACAGATCAACCCAAGAAAAGAAACACAGAGGTAGATTAAAAAGAGATGGGGAACGATTAACCCACAAGGGGTATCACCTAATCCTGCTTCAACCTATCTATGACAATATACGATGATTCCTCTGTCAAGTTACTGATTTACAGAATAGTCGACCCCTCTCCAATGCTTTGATAGTAAAATAATTAAATTGACCTACCACAAAAATTGTCTCAAGTGGCAAAGAAGAAAATAGTGGCATTAGAAAGTAGCTAAACAAATTTACACAAAACCATATGTATGCAGATCGACCCATATTTAAGTCTACAAAATGAAAAGAAGGAAGATTAAATGGGGCGATACCTTCTTGTTGTCTGAAAATTAATTTGGTTCTACCAAATCAATTATGCAAAACAATACTTTAATAGTCCAAAACAATATCAACTAAGTTAGATCGGTATTAAAAGGCAGATTGTCCCAAATAGAAGAATGTGAAGGGGGTGACAAAGAGAACATTATGTTGCTATTCACATGGAGAAGGAATGGGAGTATGGTGACGTGGTAAGGTGAGGTGAGTACTAGCGCATTCACCTTTTCAATACATCTTTCCCTCCCCAACTTCTTGCAAATCCAACATGGGAGGGAGAAGAGGAGAGGAGGCGTGGTGAGGAGAGACTGAAGAAGACATGGGTTTTACTGGCCTCCTAACCCTCCAAACACCTTTGACGCTTAAGACCAGTTGTCTCCCCTCTCAGACTTCCTTACAAAACCCTGTGAAGACCTCAGCCAGGACAAAAGAACAAATAATGCAATATAATGAGAAGTTGACTTACCAAATGATGTGTAAGAAAAGAGAGTTGTATCCCAGTTTGATCTCTCTGGCTTTATAATATTTTCTTGCTGAGAGATTTGATCCATAGATAGTAGATCTAGATGGATGAAATTTGGAGTGATTGAGAGATGAAGTGGAGAAAGCTCAATCATGTTTGTCAGTTAAGAGAGTTAATCAAGAGTTGGACTGGTTTGATTAGCCAGTCAGGATAGGAAATTACTGGGAGTTAACTCTCCATCAAAATTTGATACTCAAGTGTTGAATTTTAAAACATGACTGAGTTCGAATAATTCATTAAATTAATATTTTAAATTTGTTTATTTGTAATCTTATTTAATATTTTAATTTGATATTTTATGCTTCAATTATATCATAATGTTATCTTCCCAAATCATTTTTTTTATTGTAATTAATTAATTTGTTTAATTATTACACATGTGTGTGTGAATGCACATGACATATTCCTTGGGTTACTACCAATGAGCTAAGAGACCCCTCATCGGTTATTTATCCACCTTCAACGATCAACCCTGCATCCACCTCACACTCAACAAAAATCATCAAATCATCATGATATTTAGAAATTCATAACATAATTAAAATAATATTGTTAATATTGTTTTTTGATTAAATAACATCAAAATATCATTAAATAGCATCATAATGTCATCAACACTTCATAATATCAAACATAAATAATGTCATGAAACAAATCATAATATCCATGTCAAATTTAAATTAATACCATCAAGCATCAACGAGATATTCTTCTATTGGTGAGGCTACTGCCTTCAAAGGTGCTCTTAGCTCTTATTCTTTGGGTACTAGTCAGCAAGTTAATTGGGAGAAGTTTGCTATTTATTTCATAAATACCCCTATTATGAGGCAATAGAGAATTGCTAACATCATTGGTTGTAAGGTGGAGATGCTCCCCTCAACTTATCTGGGTCTCCCTCTAGGTTTGGTTCCCCCAAACTCCTTCTGGAACTTGTTAATTGATAAACTCAACAGGAAATTGGTAGGTTGGAAAGGATCTATGCTATCTCAAGCTGGTAAGCTTCAACTTCTTCAAGCCACTCTTCATAATCTTCCTGTCTATGCTCTTAGCTTGTTTAGTATACCGACTAAATTTGCTAAAGCTTTAGAGAGGATTCAAAAAATATTTCTTTGGTTAGGGGTAGAAGACAAGAAAAGGATAGCCTTGGTTGCTTGTGACAAAGTGTGTAATCCAAAGTGCAAGGGGGGTTTAGGTATTAAAGTTCTTAAAACTTTTAACAAAGCTTTACTTGCTAAATAGATATGGAGGGCTTATGGAATTAAGAAAGATTGGAGTCAGGTGTGGTTTGATAAATATATTCATAACCAACCACTTCATTCTCTTCTCAACTCTGAAGATATCCTTGCTGGGTCTTTCATATGGAATAGTATAATCAAGTCGATAAAAGTTGCTAAAACTGGAGCTGGATGGGTCCTTGGTAAAGGTGACAAAATTAGGTTCTGGGAGGATGTTTGGATTAAAGATGAACCTCTCTTTAATTAGGATTGTAGTCAATTCATTGATGAATGCAAAAGAAGTTATGGGTCTATGGTTTGTAATTACTGGAAGGAGAATAAATGGGTGAGGCTTGATGCTATTTATGCTGGTTTTTCGTTGCTTCACCAAGATCTTCTATCCTTTTCTATTAGTAAAGAATTTGATGATGTGTTTCTTTGGAAGAGCAATCCTAGGGGTAACTTCACTGATGCATCTACTTATAAAAAAAACTATTACTCAAGTCAGCAACCCAATATGAACTAAATTCTGGAATAGATTCCTCATTCCTAAAGTTAACATGTTTTTTTGGCTTGCAGCTCACAACGAGATTCTCACCATTGATAACTTGGCTCGTAGAGGTTTCATGTTTCCTAATAGGTGTGAGTTATGTCAAAAAGAGGCAGAATTTGTGGATCATTTGTTTACCCATTGCTCCTTTACCTGGGAAATCTTGAGTAAATTTTGGATGCAATGGAAAGTTGGATGGGTTTTGCATAACAGTCTCAAGGAATTCATTTGGCAATGGATATTTCCCACCAAATTTCCTCTCATCAAGACCCTCTAGTCCTTTGTCCTTCCTATGACCTGTTGGTATATCTAGAAGGAGAGAAATAACATAATTTTTAGGGAGGCCAAGTGTACGTCTCAGGTGGTTTTTGAAAAGATCTACAAGGCAATTAAAGAAAACATAAACACTCTTCACAGAAATAACAAGCAGCGGAGTTATCTTAATATGAATGATAATGAGAAAGGTATCCTCACTGAATGGAATCTGATTCACAAGATTTGCAAATCTGACATTAAGAGTAGGAGAGAAAATGTTGTTTGGAGATTTCCCTTTCATGATTGGGTTAAGGTGAATTTTGATGGGGTAGCCAAAGGCAATCCTGGGAAGTCAGGAGGGGGAGGAGTCATTAGAAATACTCATGGTGTTTGTGTTGCTTCTATTTCCTCTCCCTTTGGAGTTCAAAACAATCATGTTGCTGAAGCTCAGGTAATGTTAAAATGCCTCCAGCTTGCTCAAGGTTTTAACTTTAAAAAAATATGGCTGGAAGGGGACTCTCTCAATATTATTCAGGCTATCAAAGGCACTAGTTCTCCCTCTTAGAACATTTACAATATCATTGAAAGTGCTAAAAAATTATTAGATGCCTACGATAGTGTAGCGTCGTAAATTGTACGCACTTGCTAGGGTGGTACAATTTCACACCTAGTTTAGCACCCGCCTTGGCGCATTTTGCATTTTGCATTGCATTTCCCCTTTAGCACTTAATTAATTAAATTAATTAGGTCTAAGGTCCTATTTTATCATCTCCCATATCATAAAGTTGGGCCCTTTCATTAAAGTGTGCCCCTTTCATTTTATTCTTCCAATACATCATTTAATCAAAAACCCTAATTAGGTCCTATTTTGAACTTGGGGGCTTGATTTCGGGGGTCAAAACATCTTGAAATCACCTGTAACTTCGGGATTCTCTCTAAAATCATCATATTCGATGACCCTAAAAATTTGGTGAAAAGTTGTCGGGACCATGGCGCCTGGAGTGCACACGGTCTCGGACATTTTTCCCAAAATTTTAGGAGTGCAATCCAATCATAAAATAAAGCTTAACCCCAAGAAATTGGCGGGAGATTCAATCTCTAGGTCGACCAAAACTTGAAATTATGACCTAGGGTTTCATATATAAGAGCTCTCTTTCTTCATTTGAAAGAATCCGAATTTTGGCTTTCAAGGACCTTCTATGCAGCAAAAGAGCAGATCTTTGAAGACTTCAACAACATTCAACATCCATCCATCAAGCATCCATCAATTTCATTCATCCATTTAGGGCTTTGAAGACATTGAAGAGCAATAGGGGATCACCGACTGAAGATTGGCTCGTACCCCTCCCTTGGGGTTGGGTATGATTTCATGTTGTTTTCATGTCTTTGCATAAGCCTCATTATATCATTTGTATTCATGCTTTAGATCACTTTGCATCTTGATTTGTAGCATTTACATTATCATTTACAAGCAATTAGGGTTTACTTTCTAGGTTGCTCTAGTTTGATTACTTGCATTTTAGGATCTTGCACACACACAAGGTCTGCACACACACTACTTTTACAATACAACTTGGCTATTCGTGGAGGTGGAAATCACCGAAGTGGGGGTTTGACTAAGGCAAAACCCTATATAGCCGCCCACCACACCTTTTCAGATATAAGTGCAGGTTTCAGAATTCGGATGACACCGCAAGTTGCAGATCCGGAAGAAGCAGACCGAGACAGAACTACACACCAAATTTCAGAGCAAAAGACTAGGACAGGGGCGTGGGGCACCTTGGTCCTGCCAGGATAGGGGTGCTGGGCGCCCTGGTCCCTCTGTAAGACAGCAGTTTTCAGCATTTTTGATAGCTTTCCAGGTTGCAAAACAGTAGTTTCCAGAGCAGTTTCAGGGGCAGAATCAGGACAGTGGCACCTGCGCCCCCGTCCCGAACATTTTCACTCAGATTTTGACTCTAGGTACACATTTGCATTCTTGTCTTGTCCTTGTGTTTACAGCTTTCCATTATTTAAGTTCAATTCTACAATCTTGTTATTAGTTCATACTTGCACTTTGGGGTTAGGAATTGAACTTGCATCATTTTATCTTTCAATTACAACAAAGGAATAGAAATCCTAATAGGTAGCCCATGGCTCTCTCTTCCACAAAAATAAGTAGCCAATTGTGTGATACCTCTAGGCTCTTTCGTATTCCACAAGTGTGTGGTTGAAAGTGAGATTAGGGCATGTTTGCTTAGTGTCACTTTTTCTCCCACACAGATAGTGTTTTCATTTCCAATGCTCTAAGGGAAGGTAACAAGGTTGCTGACCTATTAGCTAATGAGGGGGTTTATTTAGAGGAGGACACTAAATATATTAGAGAAGCCTCTTGTAAGAAGGATGTTTAAGCGCAATTATTATTTGATCGAGTCCATGGTACAAGTTAAGTTTATCATTACTTTTCTGGGTATGGATATCAAAGACAGAGATTGGAGTTATGTGAAGTGTCAGCTGATGATCATTTTTAGGCATTGTGATTATGATCACCAACATGATGGGGCTAATCATATTAAGTGTTGGTTCATTGTGACTATTATTAAAGACCTTTTCAAAGTCAAGGGAATTACCTTATTTTTCGAGCCCAACATTTTGTTCAAGAGTCTGCGCTTAAGTCCTGGTTTTCAGTTTTTGAGTAACTCATGCTTTGTTGAAGGCTTTGACCTAAATTACAACATGGGAGGCAATCTTAATTGGAATGAGCCCTCTGGCTATGATAATTGGAAAAGCGAACAAAAAGTTTGGTGGAGGCTACACAGACATGGTTTCATAGACTACATGGAAAAATTGCATGGTAGTAAAAAGTCGGTGTCTCAAGGTTTCGCCAAGGGTTGGAACAATAACAAAGTCACTCTATTCTGGGAGACTTGGAAGATGGATGAATATTTGGTGGCAGAGGTTACTAGTTTATAGAAGGAAGGTACCAAGTTTTACAGAGATCGAAAGTTTGCGGCAGAAGCCATCAAGAACTTCCCTAAAAGTGATGAAGAGAGGGTTTGGCTTGCCAAGAAGGACAATGTATCTTACTACCTCCCTCATCAGGTAAAATCCTTCTAGCAGAAGATGTTGAGGGTTTTGATGGAATTCTTAATAGTTGATGGTAGGTTTACGAAGGTTTATAATTATCATTTTGCTATTCTAAACCATTTCCGCCATGGTTATAAGATCTCTTTGCCTTTATATTTAGCTTCTTACCTGAATGAAAGCTTGGCTGGTCATGCAAAAAAACCCAAATCCTATCCCATAGCTCACCAAGGTCTCATTCTACTTATTTATGAGCATTTGAAGAAAAAAGCTAGGGTTAATAAGGAAGATCCTTTGGTGGCAAATGCCCACATTTTACATGGTCATGATGGTTCCGAGTCTGGTGATGATTCATTTAACATTCCTCTTCATAAGAAAGGGAGGGTTGGTGATGGAGATAAAGAGGACACAAATGTGAATGCTGGTTTAAAGGAGGAATAGGGGAAGGCGGTTGATGATGAAGCAGAGAGTGAGAAGAAAGAGGCTAATGGAGAGGAGGAGAAGGTGCAGAGAAAAGAGTATGTTGAAGAGCTAGATTCAAACCCTATTGTTTCAGATAGCAGGAATGAAGCTCAACATACCACAAAGGAAGTTAACCCTAGGTCTATGAGCTCTGCATAGGGTATGGAAATGGCAGACTCCATTTTGAACATTGCTAAAAATAACACTCTGAAATTTTTCAATTTCCAGAAATGAGTAATTAAAAATATCTCCAGTATTCAGAACAAACAAAGAGATTTGGATTATAAGATTCAGAATTTGATTAAGGATACCAATATTGGGAAAGATGATGTGGAGGTGGACACCAATGAGGTAGATGATGAAATTGAACTGCAAGACTAGCCGAAAAAAGAAATGATTAAGGGAGACTTGAAGCATCTTGAAGATGTGATCAGAATCATCAAAGATAAGGTTGAGGTTGATAATGAAATTATTATCAACTAGATTACTAAAACTAAGAAGGCCTTGAAGAAATTTATGAAACATAGCCTTGAGGTTTTGAAGGTCTCGTCTCAAAATATGAATGCCCTGGTTGATTGTCTGGAGAAGAACCAATAGAACAAAGAGATGGTGATCATTGACGATGTGCCGACCTCTAGCTCTGCTCCTCATTCCTCCAGACGAAGAACAAGGCAGACTACCAGTGATCTGGAGATGAAGACTAAAGACACCCATCAGAAGCAAGAGAATAAAGACCTTAGAGAAGCTACTAAGGCTATGATGATGCTGGTTAAGGATGCAGAAGAGTCTATAAAGTTTTTATCTGAAATGTAATACCGATCTTTGGTTATCGGTCTCTCGCTAGCTTTTTGCTGTCCTTTTCCTTAGCTATTATTTTCTCTGCTGGTCTTTTGCAACTTTTCTTTCTATGTCATGTTCTCTCTAGTTTCTTTCATGCTTATCTTCTCGTTATGTAAGCGGGTTTTGGGTCTCTTAAAATCTGATTTTCCTTAATCAAAAACATTAGTATCTAACTTATCAACCTAGTCTAAAACTTGTTCATCTAAATCGGGTCATGAAACTTAACTCTAATGAGATTATATTGAAGAAAATGAGATGATAAATCACAAAATCCCCTTACTTTATTTTCATTGAATAGAAATCCTCTATAAAAAAATAAAATATTAACAAGACTTTTCAACTAATATAATATTCTTCTCTTTTTCTATAATAAAAATGTTCTTATTCAAGTACTATCTTTAAAATATCATATAAAATTCCATATTATTTAAAAATTGTTTCTAGTTGCAAACACAAACATCCACAAGAATTTGGGTATGTTTTAAAAAGGAAATAGAGTTAATAAGGCTTTCCTTTCACATGGAAAATATCTAAATAAAAAATTAGACCATCAACAATTGTAATACTAATTTCATATGCTCCACGAAGTTGTCCTTTTGGGGCATCAAGGAAATAGGATATTTGATATGAATATAGTTGGAAATGACCCTAAATATTAGGAAGAAAGGCATGGGAAATAAGATTGATATACCTTAAAAAGTTAAAATACAATGTATTTTTATAAAAAAAATTGCAACACAAAATCCATTTAACAGTGAAGAAATTTCAGCTCACTTATTATTTCACTAATAGTGGTACACAAGAAGTTAAAGAATAATGATACTTCATGACTCATCTACATGAATAATTGTAGACTCTATAGTGCTAGTGAGTTACTACATCACATAATGCAAAATACCTAAAATGATATGTGCCAATAGATGCTCAGATGGGTTGTGTTTGATCCTTGATTATGGACAATCTAACAAGCATTTAGCCTAGGAGAGACTTAGTCTACTATCAAACAAAAAATGAATTGGACAGATAGGAGCAAATAATAATAAGAAATATTTTGCAACCAACCCATTGAGAATATCTTAGGAACATGTGTGAAATTGGGAAGTTGAATCAGATAAACAAGATGCCTTGGTGACCTTGTAACATATGTAATTTGTAGATGTAAAGCCAAAATATGCTAGCAATGCTAGAATCTTCTGACCATCTGCCAAAATGAGATTTTTGGAATAGGTCTCAGAATCCATTAAAAATAAGCTAATTTTTTTTTGCCAAGTTCTAACTCCCTGATAGGCACATACACTATGTATAAGCATACATAAAGCCCATAATATGTCTCACAAAATTCCATAATAAAATGTAGATTGATGAAATACTATAATTGAAACCGTGCACAAATAATGTCCTTTTCCAAAATTTATGCTTTTCTGATGAGATTGACCATAAAATAAGATCCGATCGGGCTAAAATAATGCTAAATATGCAAAAAAAAATAGACTAGCTAATAAAGCCATAACTAATGAATAGCAATCATCAATACATATGAAAATTGGAACAACATTAGCAAATCTTGGAACATGAATTGAAATTGCACAATCCTTTGAGCATGTACTGACAACCAATTTTCACTCAAAGATTGTTACATGTGAAAGGTTGTGTTTGATACCCCATACCTCACACTTGTAAATTACTACTAGCATGACAAGCAACCAAAAAATCTATACTCGTGATTTTACCAGAAAACGCCTCCCTGATTACCCAAAAACTTTTTTGTCCCACCTTCGAATTATGTATCCCTATCCCATTGCTAAGGTTAGAAGGAGGCATGTGTTGGAAAGAAGAATCTGTCCCACTTTCTGAGTCAGATAGAACTTGACTTGCATTGGGTCTATTCACATCTTAAGGACCAACTCTGGACCTTTTCTGCAAATAATATATGAGCCAAAAAGACACGCCATAAGAACTTGAGAATTTACTAGAAATTTCTAATTTTATATTGGAAGGTCCATGCGGGAAAAATTGAAACAAAGAAATTATATTAAAAATTGATAGGTAAATAAAGCAGATCAATGGGACTCAAAACTATATAGTTACAATCCCACAATATTGTGGCAAAAGAACTTAGAGCTCAAAAAGCTAATCAAAACTATGAAAGTAATCAGTCTAAAATTATTTGATCATTCTTTTAGCTTTTTCCATATAGTTATTTTAATTTTATTTCCCCTTTGACAAGGACCGAATACACCACATCTAAGTTTCTGGCTGTGGCATACTCCAATGGGAAAGGGAAATACAAGTTTTGGTTAATGGAATCACACCATTTAGTTACTAAGCCAAAGATTTGCTCAAAACTAAAGATTCACCCTAGAAAATTTAATAACAAAGCAGCACTGTGAAATATTTTCTATGTAGTTTCTAATCTCATATTTTCTTCTTGCCCTTCATAACTTCTTGAATATTGCAAGAAAATGTTTCTAAATAAAAACAAATAGAAATCTAAAAACCTTTCTACAATTTTTTCACAAAAATATTTTTAAATACTTTCTTGTTAGCTCCTTCTGGCTCATAAGTCCATCAAAATTGAAAGAAAATGTAACGTTGCAAAATATTTCCTATGAGACTTTCATTCTTAGTATTTGTCCGGTCTTCTATAATTCCATCAAAATTGTATGATTTTTTTTGTAAATGAATGCAATACGCTCAACATGCTATGGACTTCCAAAGGGAAACACCATTTCCAAATACACAAGAGATATGATAAAATGTTGAAATTGTGTAAAATACACATGATGACAATATAAATTTCAGCTATGGCATTTAAGCCAAAGGTTACTCCAAAATGGGGAGGTAATTTAGCCCCTTTACCCGATAAAAACAAGTATAGTTGTAAACACAACTGTCACTTGAAAATCCATACATAGTTTCTAGAGGGGGATGGTTCTTCTGAATTTTTGTAAATCATCAAACAAATGACAATTTTAAAATAAATTAGCACTGGATTTAAATGGACATGATTACTTAGAGGCCTAAATTGAAACAAACATGATGACTATGTCCACAAAGAGTTCCATACATAAGAATCTCGTCATTTGTGAACTTGGGGATGAATGGAACTGCATATAGAGATTGCAGGTGTAGACTAAGACTATCAGAGGGAAAAGCAAACAAACTGCAACACATGGGAATCAACCGACATGGTACAATTTTCTACCCCAATAATGACTCCCTGTCCAGATTTGCATACACAGAGTTGTATGTAGCTATATTTTAGCACACTCATAGCATTTTAGTCTCTTGGATAGTCATTTCCCTAATAAAATAGCTATGTCCACTGCCCTAGCTAAGTAGCTTTGAAACAGATTTGAAACCAAACCAAAAAAAAAGGCTATATACAAAATCATAGCCACTGACCTATGATCAAAACCAGAAGTAGAAGGGTTGTGGATTGAAGTACAAGGCCACAACGGTGTGATTCGTGAATGAACTTCCAATTGGTTTGAGCACATGCATAGGGATTTTCATGCCTTCACTTCACCTATCAATGTGAATAATCTTCATTTCCTTCACAAACTTTGGTGTTTTTTTAAGAACACAAACAAGGCTCATTATTCTCCTTTGTAGCAGGGCAGAGGAAAATGTGCACATAAAATTTTAGATTATTATATGCTCTATGCAAGTGTCGATGAGAAGCCTCTTTACACAGATCCTTAACCTGAAACCACATAAATTAAGCGTTTAATGGGTTTTCAATGAAACACCAACATAAAAAACTAAACATGTTTAAAAGAAAATATTCAACTCACTACTTTTTCAATCAACAAATCTTCATTGGAAATTATTGGCAGAGACCATTGGTACCAGAAACGCTACGATGAAGAGCAGTTTGGTGTTTTAGAATGCCAAAACATGTTTCCAGTTTACAGGATGCTCACAAAAATCATTGCATTCTTATGGTTTCGGTTGGCTTTCCCACACATTATTGGAATGCAAATATAGAGAGATAGGTGGATGGAAATAACAATAGGGACTAGGCAGTAGCAATGCTGGTATGTCAGAATATGTATCCTTGTTAATCATTCATTCTATCTTATAGGAATCTGTAAACAATTCTGAATGCATTGGTCAACCGTGTGCAAAGCCAATCATAGATTGTTAACATACATTCTTTCTTATAGGAAACTATAAACAATTCTAAATGCATCTATTAGTCATGGGCAAAGCCAATAAAAGATCATTAACATACCATGCACCAAAATTTTAACTAAAAAATGAGCAACTTTTTTTAACACAGAAATAAAGCTATGTTCAACTTTTGGGCAAGTTTGATTGGCTGAAGGACAAAAGATTAATCACTGTTTATTGTTTGAGGTCTCTTCTATAGTTCCAATAGGAAGGAACTAATAAAGGAACTTTTGAACTTGTTATATTTTTTCCCACTAGTGATTGATATATATTCAAATATTATAGATTAAATAAATTTATTTCAAAAGGTTTTTCTATGCTGCTAATCATATTTTTTTGGGGGGCACCTTGAAATTGAATGAGGAATGCACATGCATTCAAGCACACTCCCTAAAGCTCATTTCTCAAATTACAATAAGTGTTACAACCTTGAGGAAGACTCACCACCTTACAAAAACATTCGTATTACATCCAGAGGATCATGAACTGATGAAGTAGTATCTCCACATGCCTGGTTACAATTCTAGTTAAGCCCAGTCTAATCTGCTCTGCCACACATTTCTCTTCACACTTCTCTTCACACTTTCAAAAGATCATAACAATTATTCACACACGTACTCAATCACACACTCACAAATACAACATAGATACATCTCACAAATGAATATTACATATATTTATACAAATCATCAACCTATATTTCAAGATCGGCTCAAGCTACAACACAAAAATAAAAAATGTAACCTCACACACTACAAAAATACATGCAGACCAAAAAAATGTTGGCTAAGACATAGTTTAAACCCAAATCAATAATTCAACCAAGAAATACCACCAAGAATTAGGCGTCAATCATCCACAACATTCGATAATCACCAAGAATGTTGCATAACATGAAGAACACCACCAGATCAAGAAAATGATCAATAACACACAAAATGATCAATGTAGACCATCAATAGAGATGCGACCTGATTTAGAAACATCCACAAGTAATGTGAATCACCACAAAAACAACCACAACATCACCACTTACTAGAATCTCCATCATCAATATACCGAACCTCAAGAACATATGCTGAACTGCGTGACAAACTGAAAGATTCACTTGTGGACCTTCAAATCATGAACCATCTGAATTGAGGACACATATGAACATTCCAAGCACTCTGTCAAATCCTCAAACCAAGATATAACAATTCCAAAGAAATGTGGAGCACAAACAAAAATACAAAATAACAAGAACAATTGAATATCAACCATAATACCAGACCTCACAACATGATCAAATCATCATGAGGATCACTGAAACTTATGTTGAATCAACTAGAGATAAGTATGTCTAAACCCATTAAACCTCAATAGCTCAACTACAACACATTGACCAAACCAACTTATTTAATCTAACTGCAACAATGTAATAGTCAAAAGAATATGTTGACATCAATGACAACATATCATTCCAACAAACTCTTCGGAAATATCCAACCATATTCCCCTTTGAAATTGATGGAAACATATGAATATGAAAAACAATTAATGTATAGAAATAAATCAGCAACCAACAATCTCCTCATAACTCATAAAAATCTCCCCCTGAGATTAGCATAGGATATTGTAGTTTTTCTCATGCTTCTCTCCCCCTTTGACATCAATGCAAAAGCAACATACAAAGAATTATTTTCCCTCCCTTAGGACAAACTCACAAATCTAAACAATTGAACTACACACTGAGTACTCCACTTGAGTGGAAGGCTCACTCATCAATCCAAATCACAAGATATCTATGTGAAGTCCACTGGATTGATGCAACTCCATGCATCTTAGTTCTCATCAAGAGGGGCAATTACCCTTAGCTTCTCTCTAAGATATTCAAAAGAATCTTTAGGTAAAGGCTTCATGATGATGTCTATTATCTATTCCTTTGTAGATACATACTCCAATCTAACTTCTTTTTCATTCACCTTCTCTCTCAAGAAATGAAACTTGATTGATATATGCTTGATCTTTGAATGCAACATAGATTTCTTAGAAATATTGATAGCACTTGAATTGTCATAATATATATCCGTAGGTTCATCAAAAGTAATGTTGATATCCTTCAATGTTTGCTTCATCCAAATCACCTATATATAGTTGCTAGAAGCAACAATACATTTAGCTTGTGCAACTTATATCAAGATATATTATTCTTCTTCTTACTCGTCCATGAAACTAATTTATTACCCAAGAAAGATGCACCACCACTAGTACTCTTTCTATCATCAACATCAGTAAAAGCACTCAAAGTAAAATCACCATCTCTAGGATACCACAAACCAAAATCAACCGTTCCTTTCAAATATTTGAAAAATCTTGTAACAACAACATGAGATTCCTTAGTATTAACTTGAAATCTAGCAACAAGACATACAACATTCATAATATCTGGTCTAGTCTAAGTCAAATACAACAAACCAACAATCATAGATCTGTATCTAGTCTGATTTTCCTTGGAGAATCATCATCCTTTGTCAATTTATATCTGGTAACCATAGGTGTACCAACTGACTTTGCATCATCTAAACCAAATTTATTCAACAATTCCTTCACATACTTAGACCAAGATATGAAAATACCTTTATCCAACTGAGTGATTTTCAATCCCAAGAAGGATTTTATCTCACCTATCATAGACATCTCAAACTCATTCTGCATATCATTAGCAAACTTGTTGCACAAACCATTATTTACATAAAAAATAATATCATCAACAAAAACTTCAACAATTAAGATGTTATCATTATCAATATTGAAGTATAGATTACTATAAGTAGTACCCTTATTAAATTAAAGCTTAATTAAATACTTATCCAATTTGGCATACCAAGCTCTTGGAGATTTCTTCAATCCATGCAATGCTTTCTTCAATCTACAAACCATATATTTCTAATTTGTCAATAGAAAACCATCTAGTTTCTCAATGTAAACTTCTTCTTCTAGCTCACCATTAAGAAAGTCTGACTTGGCATCCATCTGATACACTTTGAAATCTTTGTAAGCAACATAAGAAAGAAATATCCTAACAACTTCAATTCTAGCTACCAGAGCAAAAGTCTCTTCAAAATCATTACCTTCCATCTAAGAATAATCCTTACAAACAAGTCTTGCTTTATTCCTAACAACTTCACCTTTTTCATCCAACTTATTCTGAAACACCCATTTATTTCCAATTACATTTTTATCCTTAGGTCTGGGAACTAAAATCTATGTATTAGTATTTTCAATCTAATTCAACTCTTCTTCCATAGGTTTAACCCAATTTTCATCTTAACAAGATCCATCAACATATTTAAGTTCAATCTTAAAAAACAAGAAATGCTCTTCAACAACTCTTCTCCTAGTCATCACACCTTTATTCTTATCACCTTTTATTTGATTCTCTGGATGATTCAACCTTACATACCTAGGAGTCTTAGGATTTTCATGATCTTTAGACTCTTTAACTCTTTCTTCTCTACTAGCCTTTCCTTCATTCTCAGAATTTTCCAAAGCAATCTAAACTTGATTCTGGGTGTGCACTTGGTTTCCTTTATTTGCATTGACAATCTAATCATTTGACTCATATCTGAAAGATCTTATTTGTCTCTCATTTCCTTCATCAACATTCACATTAGCACTTTCAACTATGTTTCCGAATCTCTTATTATAACATCGACATGCCTTGCTCTTAGTAGAATAGCCAAGAAATATTTCTTCATCACATATAGCATCAAACTTCCCTAGATCTTCATCTCTTCTAATATAGCATTTACTACCAATTTTTTTGAAATATCTAACTATAGGAGCATGACAAAATCATAGCTCATAAGGAGTCTTACTAGTATCACCTTTGATATGCACTTGGTTAAAGGTATACATTGCAATACTCACAACTTCTCTCCAATAGATATGCAAAACATTTCCTTGAATCATCATGGTTCTAGAAGCTTCTTGAATTGCCTTGTTCTTCCTCTCCACAATACCATTCTGTTGAGGGGTCCATGGAGAAGATAAATGTCTCTTCACACCATTCTCTTCACATAAAGAATTGAACTCACCGGAAGTAAATTATCCACCTTTGTTAGATCTTAGACACTTCAGCTTCTGTCCAGTATCAGTCTCAACCATAGCTTTGAAAATATTGAACTTCTCCAATGCTTCAGACTTGTCCCTTAAGAAAGTAACCCACATCATCTTTGAATAGTCATCAATCAACAACATGAAATAATTGTCATCCTACAAGATTCTTACTCTAGAGGGACCACACAAATCAGTATGTAGAAGATCCAATATCCCATTAGAAGTATATTATTTTCTTTTGAAAGAAGCTCTTATCTACTTTTCTAACTGACATTCCTTACTAAATTAGAGGGCTTTATAATCTTAGGCAGATCTCTTACAACTTGAGTGGAACTTATTTTAACCATGCAATCAACATTTACATGACACATGCTTCTATGTCATAACCAACTTTCATCTTTCTGAAAAATCAAACAAATTTTACCACCAACATTCAAGTGAAAGATATTACCTTTAGTCTTTATACTTGATGCAATTTCAGTTCTGGAGCTACTCAATATCTTACATTTACCATTCTTGAATTGCAAATCATATCTCTTATCAACCATGTTTCCAACACTCAAAAGATTATGCTTTAGACCTTCAACATACAAGATATCATCAATTTTATGCTTACCATCAAGAGGCATAAAACCTCTACCATGGATTATACAAACTTTGTCATCTCCAAATATCACTACACCACCATCATACTTTTCCATACTCACAAACTTGCTCTTATCACCTATCAGATGATAAGAGCAACCACTGTCAATAACCCATTCATCTTTCTCTTCAACCTTAGCAGCTAAAGCTTTCTCTTCAACAATACGACAAGTAGAATTAGGAGTCACCAACTCATCTTCCATGATAGCAATGAACACCCAGTCATCTCTTGAATTTCCTTTCTCAGACTCATCATCTGTCACACCTTTATCATCAACAAAGTAATGGTTCTTCTTATATTTAGAATTGTAGGGCTTTAATGGCTTCTTAGAAACTCTTTCCAAACACCTTAAGGAAAAATGTCCTATCTTATTACATGAAAAACATTTAAGAGGCAAATTTCCTTCATACTTACCGGCACCTTTAGTCAACTTTTTGGCAATCAGGGCTTCAAGATCTTCAAGTTCTCTTTCATCTTCTTCAAACGTTCTCATCTCTTTCTCATATCTGGATACTCTTGTTAGAATTTCTCCCAAATCATATTTCTATTTCCAAGATATAGTAGTTTTAAATGCGAATTTAGATTTAGGAGGGTCATCACCAAACTTTCTCAACTCAAAAGAAACAAGCTTACCAATCAACATGTCTCGAGTCACAACTGTCACCATCCGAATCTCGTCAATAGTAGTAGGCTTGTGATTTTAAGGAGGCAAGCATCTCAACACTTTAGCCACAATCTCATAGTCTTCCAATAATCCACTAGAACATGTAATATTCAACACAAGATCATTCACTTTCTGCATAAAGGAGGTAATGTTCTCATCTTCACCCAAGCTCATTCACTTTCTACATAAAGGAGGTAATGTTCTCATCTTCGCCCAAGCTCATTCACTTTTTTCATAAAGGAGGTAATGTTCTCATCTTTGCCCATCTTTAGCATTTCATATTTTCCCTTCAAGCTTTGCAACTTAGCAACTTTCACATGGTTATATCTTCATACAAATTCTCTAGCTTCTTCCATATCTCATGAGAAGTCTACAATTCCCACATTAGTCATCTCAGAAAGACAATGCACTCAACAATGTTTTCTTAGCTCTAATATTAAATTCAACTTCCTTTATCTCATCAAGAGTTGTAGGACCATTCTGAGGAGCATTGTACACATTCTTAGTAATCTTCCAATAGTCTTCACCGATGCATCTCAAATGACATTCCATCTAGTTCTTTCAGAGACTGTAATTTGTTCCATCAAATCTTGGACTATATTTCTTAAAAGCAAAGGTTTCCATCCTAGAACACCTCAAGCGGTCAAGATTCTTTCAGAGGATCTAGCTCTAATATCAATTATTGGCAACAATGGAACAAATTAAGAGGGGGTGAATCAGTTTGCTCACAAACTCTACACAACTCAAACATAAATTTAGATCTGATTATTAACAATGAAAGCACAAATCAAAACCACATAAATGACACACATAACACCAATATTTTTGATGTGGAATACCCAGTTAAGAAAAAAACAATGGTGATAACCTACCCACAATGAGATAATAACCTGTTAGGAGTAAGTGTAAATATTACAATAGGGAATGTACATGAATTCAAGAACACTACCCAGAGCTTACTACTCAGATTACAATAAGGGCTACAACCTTGGGGAAGACTCACTATCTTACAAAAATATTCAGATTACATCTGGAGGATCATGAACTGATGAAATAGCATCTCCACATGCTTGGTTATAGTTCTGGTTAAGGACAATCCTATGTACTTTTCCACACACTTCTCTTCACACTTCCTAAAGATCATAACACTTGTTTGCACACTTACTCGATCACAAACTCAAACAAGTACATATCACAAATGAATATTATATATATTTATACAATCATCAACCTATATTTCAAGGTCAGGTCAACCCTCAACACAAAAATCAAGAATATAACCTCACACACTACAACAATACATGTAGACCAAAATAATTTTGGCTAAGACATAGTCCAGACCCAAATCAATATCACAACCAAGAAACACCACCAAGAATCATGCCTCCATAATCCGCAACATGCTACAATCACCAAGAATGTCGCATAACATGAAGAACACCACCAAATCAAGAAAATGATCAATAACACACACAACGATCAATGCAAACCATCAACACAAATAGGAATTGATCTAGAAATATCCACAAGCAATGTGAATCACCATGGAAACAACCACAACATCACCACTTACTAGAATCTCCATCATCGATATATTGCACCTCAAGAACGTACACTGAGCTAACTCACAAACTGAAAAATTCACTTGTGGACCTGTAAGTCATGAACCATCTTGATTGAGGACACATATGAACGTCCCAAACACCTTGCCAAATCTTCAAACAAAGATATAGCAATTTTGGAGCAATGCAGATAACAGACCAGAATATCAAATAACACGAACAACTAAATATAAACCATAATACCAAACCTCACAACATGATCAAATCATCATGCAGACCACTGAAACTTCATTTGAATCAACTAGAGATAAGTATCTCTAAACCCATTAAACCACAATAGCTCAACTACAACACACTGGCCAAACCAACTTATTTAATCTGACTGCAACACTAGAATACTCAGAAGAATATGTTGACATCAATGACAACACATCATTCCAAAAGTGTCTTCAACAGTATCTAACAAATTAACCACAATATTAGTATGAATATAATTGAATATTCTCTTTTATTTATAATCATATTTTATCTATTTTTAATGTCCATGTTAGACATATTTGATAGCGAGAGTAAACTAAGAGGTGGGTGTTAATAAGTTTGCTGTCAGAAATCATAACTATTGCTAATTAAAACCTTTAAACTGGAACACAAAGAAACCAACACAATGAAAGATAAAACATGAAAGCATAATACACACAACTACAATATTTTGACATGGGAAACCATAGTTGGAAACCCTACCCACAATCAGATAATACTTCTGCAGCAATATGTAAAATAATTACAATGGGGATTGCACTTGCAATCAGGCCAACAACCTAGAGTTCAATCCTCATCACAAAAGAGAAGTCTCACTAACTTACAAAATCATCAGACTACAATATAGAAAGAATGAACTGTGAAAGTAGCATCTCCTAATGCTTGATACAATTCTAGTTAAGAACAAATGTCTACCCTGCAACACCAAAACCTTTCGCATAATGATATAACAATGTTTGCACATAAACCTTCCTCTGATAATGCAGACATAACCATCGATCCAAAAAAAACATATCCAATTACATGAATAAGTCACCTATAAATATAGATCATCAACCTTATTGATAAGGTCGACTAAACCCTAAACCCATAATCCCATAATTATAAAAATTACATCACACGATATCACCAGACCAATATTATGATTTACATTACATAGCATGGACCTAAAAAAATTCCCAAACAATTATATCCGCCAGAAATCATGCTAAGACCAATCACGAACACGTTTTACCAACCAGTATAAACCTTTAGTGCAATAACACAAAAAGTCTAACCAGATCCAAATAGGACTACCATAAAAGTACACCAGCCAATGCAAAGCCACCAAACAATTAGGACACGATCAAGAAGCACCTTCAACACACTTGAAACTATTTCTATAAGCCAAACCAACATCATCTAACCAAGTCATTAAATATCGCTAACCGATACTAGGAAATACCAACTGGGAACATAAGTGATAGCTACCAGAGCACTAAATCATGAACCAAGAGAATATGGCAAGCATATCTAACCATCCTAAATAAGTATCCAAAAACCAAAACTACGGATCTGATCATACCAGATCAGAATCACAACCAAGACCAAGATAAACACCAAGTCTAACTAGGATAGTAGAACTATATCCAACTGGGATACAATGTTGACATCAATGATAACACTTAACCAAATCCAACATATTGCCAACAATCTTCCCCTTTTGCATTGATGGCAACACTTAATGTGAAAAACATCCAAGTGCCAAGGAATGCCAACAGTCTCCCAAAGAAGATTGATCTAAAGTATATCTCCCCCTAAGATAAACATGAAAACTATCTCCTCAAAGATTAGCTATTTTTTAGATGACCACCATCTCCCCCTTTGACATCAATGAAAAAGGAGGGATACCAAACCAAAAATAAAAACTGAACCATATGACTGACTACTCTCCCTGAGTAGTAACATCATCTCATCAACATGGATCAAAAAGTATGTCTTATAGGCTCACTAGATCGATGCATTCCTGCATCTCTAAGTCTCTTCTAGAGGGGTGGTAACCCCCAACTGATCTTTGAGATATTCAGATGTATCTTTATGCAATGGTTTTGTTAGAATATTTGTAATCTATTCCTTAGTAGGCACATAAACCAATCTGACTTCCTTTTCTTCAACCTTTTCTTTCAAGAAATTATACCTTATAGAAATATGTTTTGATTTGAAATGAAATACCATAATTTTTTGACATATCAATAGCAATAGTATTATGACAATGAATAACAATAGGCTCATCATAACTTACCCTTATATCTTTCAACATCTATTTCATCCAGAATACGTGAGTACAATTAGTTGCAACAACTACATATTCCACTCCAATAGTGGCTAATGAAGTACATGATTGTTTCTTGCTAAGCCATGAAACCAACTTATTTCCAAGAAAGAATGCACTGCCTATAGTTCTCTTTTGATCATCCACATCTCCTTCCCAATCAGAGTCTATATATGCACATAGTCTAAAGTCATCATCTTTTGGATACAATAACCCATAGTCTGTTGTACCTGCTAGATATCTTAATATCCTCTTGACAACAATATCATGAGTTTCTCTATGATCTGACTGAAATCTAGAAGCAATACAAACAACATTCATTATATCAGGTCTAGTCTGAGTTATGTACAACAATCCACCAACCATTTATTTGTATCTTCTTGGATTAATTCTAGGAAATTCATCATCCTTAGACAATTTGCAACTGGTTATCATAGGAGTACCAATAGGTTTAGAATTTTCAAGTCCAACTTTGTTTAAAAATTCCTTCACATACTTAGTTTGACAAATAAAAATACCTTTATCAGTCTGAGTGATCTGTAAACCTAAGAAAAATTTCATCTCACCAATCATAAACATTTCAAGTTCATTCTTCATATCATCAACAAATTTCATGCATAAAATTTCTTCTCCACCAAAAATGATATCATCCACAAAGACTTCAATGATCAGTATGTCATCATGTTCAATCTTATAATATAGATTACTATCATCACTACCTTTAATAAAACCGATCTTTGAAAAATGTTTATCTAATCTAGCATACCATGCTCTAGGGGCTTGTTTCAATCCATATAAATCTTTCTTCAATATGAAAACCATGTCCTTGTCCTCTGATAAAGAAAATCCATTAGGTTCCTCAATGTAGACTTCCTCTTCAAGATCTCCATTCAGAAATGCACATTTAACATCCATCTGATATACCTTGTATTTCTTATGTGCAACATAGGCAATAAATAGTCTCACCACTTCAATTATTGCAATCGAAGCATAGGTCTCATCATAATCAATTCCTTGTTCCTATGAATAACCTTTGTAAACCAATCTAGCTTTATTTCTCACAACTTGACCTTCCTCATTTAATTTATTTCTGAAAACCCATTTAGTTCTAATAATATTCTTATCTTTAGGTCTAGGAACTAATTCCATGTCTTATTCTTTTCTATCTAATCTAATTCCTCTTCCATTGCTTTCATCCAATTTTCATCTTTACTTGCTTCAATAAAATATGCCGATTCAATTTGAGAAATTAAACATACCTCTTTATTAGCTAACCTTCTTCTAGTCATCACACCTTTCCTTTTATCTCCAATGATCTGATCTTTAGAATAATTTAGTTTCACATACCCGAGAGTCTTTGAATTTTCTTGATTTACTCTCTTTCTGTTGTTCAATAGTCACTGTTGAATTTTCTAATGTTGCCGAAGTCATTGGTTCAATTCCTTGAAAAGGTTCTTGTACTACCGGTTCTAGTCTGACAAATTCATCTTTCGATTCATAGTCATATGATCTGATCTGATTATTGCCTTGCTTAGCCACCTTAACATTTATGCTCTCCATTATCCCATTCAATCTTTTTTTATAACATATATATACTTTTATCTTAGTAGAATAACCCAAAAATATTCCTTCATCACTTCTAGGATCTAATTTTCTGAATGCATCATTTCTTCTGATATAGCATTTACTTTCAAAAATTCTGAAATATTTGACCATAGGAGTATGAGAAAACCACAATTCATAAGGAGTCTTACTGGTATCACCTTTTATGTGTACTATATTGAAAGTGTATACAACAATACTGACAACTTCTCTACAATAGATATTAGGCAATTTAGGAATCAGTATTGTTGGAGCAACATCCAATATGGTTCTATTATTTCTTTTCACTAATCCATTCTGCTATGGGGTTCTAGGTGTAGAAAGTTGTATTCTGATTCCATGCTTCTCACATAAGTCGTTGAACTCACCACCTTGATTTGATATTAAGAATTTTATCTTCAATCCTATTTCTATCTCAACCCTATCTTTGAAAATTTTGAATATCTCAAGAGCTTCTGATTTTTCTTTCAAAAATGTAACCCACATCATTCTAAAATAGTCATCAATAAGTAACATAAAATATCTATCACCTTGGAAACTTTTAGTCCTTTCCGATCCACACAGATCAATATGAGTAAGATCAAGAATTTCATTAGATTTATCATGTATGCTTCTGAAAGAAGTTCTAACTTGCTTACCCATTTGACATTCTCTACATACCAAATTATGAGGTTTAGCAATCCTTGGCAAATCTTTGATAGCTTGTGTTGAACTGATCTTGACTATGAAATCAAAATTTAATGACACATCCTCTTATGCCATAACCATCTTTCATCAACCTGAGAAATCAAGCAAGCCTTCTCACCAAAGTTCAAATGAAAGATGTTTCCTTTAGTCTAAGTTTCAGATGCAATCTCCAATCTAGATGTATTGATAATCTTGCATTTACCATCCTTAAATTGCAAATGAAATCCTCTATCCACCATATGACCTAAACTTAAAATATTATGCTTTAATCCTTCAATATAATAAACATTATCAGTATTAGTCTTACCATCCAAGGATATTGTTCCTTTGCCTTTGATCCTACATGCCTTGTTGTCTCTGAATCTGACTAGTCTGCCATAAAATTCTTGCAAAGTTAAGAACTTCCTCTTGCCACTAGTCATGTGATGTGAGCATCCACTATTTATAACCCATTCATCATTTTCTTCAATTTTAGTAGCTAAATCCTTCTCCTCAGTATGAGTCACTTCAATGACAGATTCCAGAGAATCATCCTTGATAGCAATAAAGACCCAATCTTTACTGGAGCTTCCATTATCAGATCCACTTAAAGGTTCGACATCATCATCATCATTAGTAATACCAAGATCAGCATCACCAACACAGTAACATGATTTATCCTTATTCCTTCTAAATCTAGGTCTGCTTTGATATTCCAGATTAGGCTTATAAATCCTCATAAATCTTTCTTTATTCCTAGAAGCTCTCTGAGGACATCTAGAAGCTAAATGACTAATCTTATTGCATGAAAAACATTTAAAAGGGACTTTTCCTTCATATTTACTTCCAGCCGGTCCTTTAGGGATTCTTCTAGCAATTAGAGCTTTCAACTCTTCAAGTTCTATGTCTTCTCTCTCAATATCTTCCAAATCTTTAGCATACAATTCCTTCCAGTCTATCTTTTGCTTACTAGAGGCAGATGCTGTAAATGCAGTCTCTATTTTAGTAGCACTCTGATCTCCAAGTTCCTCAAGCTCAAAAGAAGTCAATTTCCCAAGTAATGTGTCTCTGGTAACCGGGGTACTTGACATTGTCCATAGTTCATTAATTGCAGTAGCCTTCATCTTGTAAGACAAATGTAGAACTCTCAGAATATTTGACACAAACTCATCCTCACTAACTGATCCACCACAACATTTGATTCCCATGACAATTTCATTCACTCTATCCATGAAAGAACTAATCTTCTCATCTTCTTCCATCTTTAAAGTTTCATATCTTACCCGAAAGTCTTCAAGTTTTGTAATCTTTACTGCTTGGTCGCCTTCATAAAGAGTTTCAAGATTTATCCAAATCTGCTTTGCATTCTCCAACTCTCTGATATTCAATAGATTTTCATCAGACAAGGCACTCAACAATGCTTCTTTTTCTCTAAAATCATTTTAAGCTCTCTTCTGTTCATCAACAGGTGTTAGTGTTCCAGAATTAGGATCATGAAGCATACACCCTTTCTCCACTATCTCTCAAACTTTAGCTCCAAGACATCTCAAATGAATCTTCATCTGCTCCTTCCATATTTTGTAATTTGTGTCATCAAATCTAGAACTCTCCTTCCGGTAGGGATTAAATGTGGAACTAGATGTAGATTTCATCAAATCTCCTCAAGCGGTTAAGCTTCTATAGATAGGACCTTTTTCTGATATCAATTGTTAGACAGATCTGATACCAGGAGTAAACTGAGAGGGGGAGGGGGGGTGAATCAATTTACTATCAGAATTTAGAACTATTACAAATTAAAACCTTTAAATCAGAGCACAAAGAAACTAGCACAATGAAAGATAAAACATGAAATCACAATACACACAACACAAATATTTTGATGTGGAAAACCCAGTAAAGGGAAAAACCACAATGAGAAACCCTACCCAGAATCAGATAATACTTCTGTAGTAGTATGTGAAATAATTACAATTGGGATTGCACTTGCAATCAAGCCAATAACCTAGAGCTCACTTCTCATCACAAAAGATAAGTATCACTGACTTACAAAAGCATCAGACTACAATCTGAAAAGAATGAACTATGAAAGTAGCATCTCCTAATGCTTGATATAGTTCCGGTTAAGTATAGATGTCTACCCTGCAACACGAGAACCTTTCATTAAATGATATAACAATGTTTTCACATAAAAATTCCTCTGATAATGTAGACATAACCATCGATCCCAAAAACCATATCCATTTAGATGAATAAGTCACCTATAAATATAGATCATTAACCTTATTGATAAGGTTGGCTAAACCCTAAACCCATAAACCCGTAAACCCATAATTACAAAAATTACATCACACGATATCACCAGACCAATATTATGATTTACAATACATAGCATGGACCTAAAAAATATTCCCAAACAATTATATCTTTCAAAAATCATGCTAAGACCAATCACCAACACGTTTCACCAACCGGTAGAAACCCTCAGTGCAATAACACAAAAAGTGTAACCGGATCCAAATAGGACCACCATAACAACACGCTAGCCAATGCAAATCCACCAAACAATTAGAACACAAGCAAGAAGCACCTTCAGTAAGGTTGAAACTGTTTCCATAAGCTGAACCAAAATCATCTAACCAAATCATCAAATGTCGCTAACCAGTAAAGCTAACTGGTACCAAGAAATACCAAACGGGAATATAAGCGATAGCTACCAGAGCACCAAATCATGAACTAACAGAATATGGCAAGCATATAATGATCCTGGATAAGTATCCAAAAACCAAAATTAGAGATCTGATCATACCGGATTAGAATCGTAGCCAAGACCAAGATAAACACCAAATCTATCTAGGATAGGTCCGACCGGGATACAGTGTTGACATCAATGACAACACTTAACCAAATCCAACATATTGCCAATAGTCCAAAGCAACATGTGCACATTGTGGTTGCATTAAGCAATTTGAATTAATTCATATGAAACTTCATATGATACATCCATTCCACTAGATTTTTTATTGTGTATAATTAAAAAACTACATGTTTGATTTTTTTGGATTACTATGTTTCTTATATTTCAAATAGAATGTTTTTACCATTATTCTTCTTTCTACCCTTTTATAAATCTAGTGTTAAGTACCTATATTATGGTATGTATTCAATTAACTAATGAATGAACATTTAATCCCCCTTACACAATGTTAGTTTCGTACTATTTATGTATGGATAACTCATCATCTTATTTGTAGAGTACAATTAATACTTAAGGTTCATTTTTTTCGAATAGTAATTGATTATCTATTTTTCATATTTTATACAAGATTACTAAACTTTTAATCTTTAAATAATTTGATTAATAGAACACTAAAATAGAGCTATTCAATTCTGAAATTATATTCAGAAATTTCAAAAAGAATGGAAAGGAAATTTTTAATGTATCTCAATTGTAAAAGATTAGTGAACACAAATTACACCTCATAAACCAACTTAATTAATTAAAGAGGAGTACCGAATGAATACTCCCGTTGCAAAAATGATTTAAAAAATCTTTCCTAAAAATAATTTATTCAAAAATAAAAAATATATTTTAGTCAATAAAAATAAGTATAATTATTTATCGTCTTGAAATAACGATGTAAAAGTAATTTGACTATTAAACTTTAATCGTGTGTTCAATAGGAATGATTCAAAATGTAGAGGTAGAGGTCCATATTCTTTTTTGAGGCTTTCTAAACTGCATATTAACCATATGATAAGAGTACATTATTGCATATGTGAGAACATAACAATGTGCTCTCCAAACTCTTGTTGAATGAGTCTGAACCTTACATGTCTCGAAATCTCACCTCGTTTACTATTTGGCATTTTGAAATAATTTGTTAGAAATTTCACACATTAGATATTTAAATTTTCAAATTAATGAAACTACTAAATTTCCAATCCAATAAAATAGATCACTTTCAATTTATTGTGTTACTATTCTTTAAATATATAACACAAATTAAGGGTGATGTGTGATGGCAATAGAAGTTGTCATTAAAGTTTTGCATAGCCTCTTGTATGTTAATTTTTTTTTTCTTGTAGTGCGAATATCAATTTTACGATTGATGTAGTCACATGTATACCAATGTTTTCTCTTTTCAGCATGAAACTTTTATATATTAGAAATTCAAATTTCCAAACTTAACCCTATCAATATGAAACTCTATTAGTATGAAATTGGTCGAAAATTCCCAATCCAACAAAAGAGTCTGCTTTTATGTATTGTTTAGTATATTTAATTTCACAAGATGTTACATCATTGATTCAATTTAGTATGAATATCGAACTTGGAGTCATTGTAATTAGATATACATCACTTTTCTTAGTTGAAATTATTTGTTCATCAATTTTTTTCTTTTCAATGTGAACTTCCACACACTAGTTATTCAAAATTTGAAATTAACTAAACTACTCTTTTCAGTTTATTGTGTCACTATTCTTAATGTCAAATCCATAAAATTTTCATTAAACCATCCAATAAGATGGTATATGAGTCATTTGATTAGAAAATTTAGATTATAGTACTCAATAAATAATTAAGTCAAAGGTGCACCAAATCACATATGTTATAAGATTTGGAAATGCTTGATTTTACTTAGACATAAGACAATATAATATTACTCTCTTGAATTCCTTTATTGCCAAATATATAACACTGATACATGAGAATATACATATGGTAAACAAGACATTTCACAGTGGAATTTATACATGGTAGCCAATGCTAATGACTAAGATTTTATAAAAAAAATAATTCGATAAATATTAATTATAATTTCATGTTTAAGTATTTGATGATGATTTTAGGAAAGAGAGTTTTAGTTTGGAGGTTTTTCATCTATATTACCTATTTCAAATAATTAACATATCAATTTTAAATTTAGAAAATAATTTAATAAAAATATATACAATAAAAAATAAACATTTAGAATGAAAAGACAATAAAAAAATAAATTAAGTTAAAATCAAATGAAAAACCAATAAATTATATTAAAACATTCTAACATCCAGATATATTTTGGTATATTCACTTGTAGATCTATAAAAGGGTATTTTTACATTTCAAAAGACACATTATTTATAAGAGTAGGAGTTGTTGAAACATCGATTTAAAAAAAATAATTTTTTTTTTGGTAATTAGACCCAAAGTGATATAAAATACACATTTAGTTGGCACTTCCAATTGGAAAAGTTTGGGTCCATATATAACTTATCTATAATGAAACCATATAGACCATATGTTTGACTTAAATTAATTTTTAGTTAGAAAAACTTAAATTCACTTTTGCTGATAAGTTGGCCTAAAACGTGACACAGTATTGTGCTTTTACCCATCCATATTATATAGAATATTAAATTAAAAATTAAGAAATTTATGTTGAATTAAAAATGAGAAATATATTCAATCAAATTCAAATGTCTAAACTAACTTACATAAATTACATTTATCCTTAGGTTCAACTCAATTAATAGAAACTATAATAATTATTTGTATCAATGAATCATTTGAGAACTGTAGATTACTAACTTTTAAGGATATAGGGAAACAAGAACAATTAAAATACTCGATATTTTATAATACATATTTGTGACCTATGTTAAATATAAACCAATTAATCAAAGGTTTCAAGATGAAAAAATATATTATAAATAAATGTCTATTGTTCTAAATTTTAAAAAAAAGTAGAAGTACCAAATCAAATTTGAGGTTGTTATTTGATCAAAGAAAAAATAAGTTCTATTTTTTTGCTAAGTTTGAAATTCCTTTTTCCCATTCCTAAGTTTACCCGTAAGTTTACCCGTCATGATATGACACTGTCACACATAATGATAGGAGCCCAAAATTAAAATCAAATAATTATAGAAGATAGAGAAAAGAAAATTAAATTTTAGAAAGGAAATAATAGGAAACAAGAAACTTTCCTTAATAATAAACTTTGCAAGTTCAAAACACTATCTATGAGATGGATACCAAGATTTTTTTCATGTGCTAGTATTATAAGTGAAAACTAAATTATTGACTTCAAACACACTAATGTAATTATGATCATTCAATAGGAAAATACTATGTCTCTTACTATTAAGACATTGAAATAAATAAAATATTATATAGTAAGAGATAAAATATGTAGTTAATAATATCATAGATGGTGTTACAATAATATGAAATAGAACTCCTTTTACTTCTAAACACTAAGGCATTTTGTTCAAGTGTAGACATTGCTTTACAATTGGTTACTCAACATCTTCTTGTCCTTGCGACTCTTAGATTCTCTCGTCTCCTACTTGATAGAAATATGTTGAACGTTGTCATCTATAGTCTTCCTAGTAGAATCAAACTTTTCTATGGACTTTCCTACAAAATTGGCATCTCTCTCTTTGATAGTGTTTCCTTCTTTAATAGCTTGTGTCAACTTGGCACTGGTGGCACTTTCCCAGGTGTCTCCTATTGCATTGGTTGATGTTGTCCCTATTTAGGTGGAATTGATCCTAGCTCTGTGTCAGATCATTTTATGGGCATTCCTTTATCCTTTTTGGCTTCTCTTTTGAGTATTAGCCTAATTCCTTCCACAATCCCTAATTCCCTCTCTGTAGACTACTAGGTCCTCCTTCTAGGTTCAGTGGTTCACCTTTTCAACTCATTTGCTTCTTTAGAGATATCTATAAGCATTTCTTCCCTTAATTCTCCAAAAAAAAGAATTTTTAATCTCAAATACTTGTATGATGAAATAAAAATGCTCATTACCTTCCAACCCATAATTGTTATAGTGTGCCATTGGGATCACTTGTTGTCCCTAAATTTGATCTTTAATACTTTGTGTTTTATGTCTATTTTAGCTTTGTGGTGTTGTACTTGAATTACTTGGGTTTAGCTCTATTTTTTGGTCTCACAATATTTTATTTTACTAATGTTTATGGTCAAATCTGTAATGAGTTGGATCCCTTCTCGACTTATATTGTTAAAAAGCACTAAATTTATGTAAAATAAATAACCCATATTTTATAATGAATTATTTTCCTTATGCATTTATAGTTTCATTATATGGATAGCCTCACTAGTTGTCATAATAAAAATGTATCTGCTAAATAGAAAATAATTCAAACTAGTTTATAGGTGTAGATAATACATTGAAATTTACGCTATTATTAGTAGCTATATATTTGATCATATAGAGGAATTATTAATATATGTTCAAAATAGTTATAGAAAAATTAGTGATAGTTTGAAATGACACCCCTTGAGATTTGGACCATTTTTATTGCATGCATGGAGTGTCATAAGAGTATTATAAGTCCCTTTCATATTCTTATTCTCACAGTATCATCTATGAACCTAGTTAGTACATCTCTTCATACTTGAACATATTTAAGAATTTATTTAGATTCCATCTATTTGATATATAGACTAGCAATTGCACCTTGGTGTGTAATGGGTATATCGTTGATGTGTCGAATGCCAATCACAAAATGTTTTGGTCAAATATTTCACACATTTGTGGAGTACATGAAATGAATTAATAGAACATTTAGAAAGTGATGTTTTTTAGCCAAATTAATTAGAATAAAAGGATATAAAGGGAGAATGAAGACATGCAAAGCTCTTGAAGGAAACTGATCTAAATAAATTGTAAGAGAACCATTAAGATATATATCAAAAAGTTGATTTTAAATCATTCATTTTTAATGGGAAAAGTGGTAAAATAGAAAAAAAATAAAAAAAATTAATAGTTGTGAAAGATATTTTAAAAAATGTATTGAAGAAAAATAAAAAGTAAAATGAAGAATTAAAATAGGATAATATTATCAATATTTAGAGAATAAACTATTTTTTTTCAAGTAACTACTTGTAGCATATGTAAATTAATATTGGTGTCTAAAATCTAAGCCTACAATATTCCATGTGATACAAATAATTTGTTTAATTTATGTAATGAATCATGTGATATAAATAAATTTCTCTAGATGAAAAGTATATAAAATTGGATATGATAATATGTTTGAATCTACAACTCCTTAAAGTCATGAGGGTAGTGAAAATAGATGTTTTTCAAAAAATATTGGTTTAAAGATAATGGAAAAAATGGGATATCAAAAGACTTATAAAAACATGGACAAGACATTTTAGAGTCAACTAAAGAAGGCCAAAAAATTATGGCCTTGGATATGTAAATGTGTGAAAGAAATGAAATCGATGATGTAAATATTGCAAGTTCAAGCAAACCAATTTAAATAATGTGACATATGTTATTTTCTCATTGTAATAGGAAAGGATATAAAGTGGGAACATCTTAGGATCTTCATCCTTGTACTATTTGTGGATTGAAGAATCATTTTAGAAATTATACTACACTAGAAAGTTTAAGAAACAATATTCAAAAGGTAGTATGAAGATGGATTGCAAATGGACTGATGTATTTAATTAGAAAAAGGATCACAACTGTGTTCAAAATATTATATAAGCATAAATATTCCCACACAAAATAAATAAAAATCATGTACGGTCAAATTGTCCTATAAAACATAAAGGTTTTGACTAGATTAGCACAGGGAAGGGCTCAAACCTATTATAGGGTAAAATAACAATGTTGTGTCAAACTTTTATAAAGGATGTGGCCAACACAGCTAAAATTGTTTAACTTCGACCACATAAAAGTGATATTTCTAAATTGAATTTCAAAATGATGTAAACTAATCAAATATAGAAATTTAATGAAATTTATGTATGTTATTTTTTAATATTTAAAAAAAAAAAGATATTTATTTTATATATTCAAATAGATTTTTTGTGGAGGTTCCACTCCTGTAGGTGTCCAAGGTGGGGGAGATCAGGTGTCAGCAGGGGGGAGTGTGGAGATAAGGGGGGCCTATCTAATTCATGCCTTAGTTCATGGTTTTTCTCGCTCTTTGTTCGGGGGGTTTTGCTGTTTGGAGAGGATTGTGGTTTTGTGTGGCGCCCAACTGGGGTTTGTTTTTTAATGCTGTCATTTTGGGTGAAATTATGAGTTAAGGGTTTTGTTTATTGTGATCTTTGTGGTTGATTAGTTTGTGCCCTTGATTTTGGGGGTTTGTGGTCACTATTTTTTCATGCAAGTGCCTTCCATGGCTGCCCAAAAAGGAACCATGGGTTCTTTGGGCATAATATTTCATGATTCTTTGACAAGCAATATTTCTTATCCTTGAATGAGGGAGAATCCGACATTTGGATTCACTCGTTTGGACATGGGTGAACATTCTTCTCAAGTTGGAGGTTTCAAACCAACGAAGGTTAATGGGTGCCCGACAAAAAGTGACAGCATATCAATTGTTGTGATTTCTCCAACTTCGATTGAGGAGGACATTAAATATATGTCTAGGTATGCTTTGATCTATAAATTTATGGGGATCCGGGTGTCCTTGCCTTTCTTGGAATCTTGGGCTAGAAGCACTTGGAATCTAGAGGGGGAAATGGACGTGATGTTAGCTACAAATGACTATTTTTGGGTAGTATTATCACGCTTGATTGACAAAAATAAGGCGTTTGAAGGGGACTCTTATTTCTATAATCAGGTTGGTCTTTTTATCAAACCTTGGCATTTAAGATTTAACCCCATAGAAGAGCTTCCTTCGAGGGTTCCTATTTGGGTAAGGCTTCCTTGGTTTCCTTTGGAGATCTGGAGAGAGGACATCTTCAATTTGGTTGCAACTCAGCTAGGGAAGCCAATAGGCCCCTCACGTCAAACTATGAAAAAGAATGTTCTTACCTATGCCCGTGTCTATACTAAAATTGATTTGAACAACCCCTACCTGATTCCATTGAACTTCGATTTGGATATAGTTCACAGATTCAACACCTTGATTATGAAATGTTGTCATTTTTTTGTTGAATTTGTCATGAATACGGGCATTTACATAAGATGTGTCCCAAATCTAAATCAATAGGGGACTTTAAATCTAGGATAGACAATCCACCCCCTAATGAAGATAAAGGGAAAGCTCCTATGATGGAGGATAAGGAAGGTTTCATCCTGGTTAAAGCTCAAAATAAAGATCGGGGTCTAAAGAGGACCCTTATGGACAGTTAGGTAGATGAGGTATTTAATAGGTTTGGTGTCATTAAAGATTTGGAACCATTTGATGGAGCTATTATTAATATGCCTGCTGGCCAAGATCTTTTGGAGGCTGGGGTAATAGGTAGAAAAGAGATCAATGATACTAAGATTAAATCAATGGAGGAAGTTGTTGGTGTGCAAATGGACACTGATACTTCCCTGAGGCCTATGGGTGAGATGGAAGGTAGTGGAGGTATGGAAGTGTAGGTGATCTCAAATTCTATTTGCTTGGGGACTTGTGTTGGAAATGATCTACTGGATGGGAGCAAAGGTAACGTAACTCCCTCTGTCTTAGGAATTAAGCAAAAAAATCTCAAGAAAGGTTGTTTGGATAAGTCCCTTAAGGTGGGAACGAAGAAAGACCAAGAAAAGGTAAAGCTAGGGGGTGATACTTTAGTGGAATCTAGTGCGGTAAAGACCATTGATTCTTACTTATCTTAGTCCCATGAATGTTTTTTTTTCTCATGGAGTGTAAGGGGGTTGAATAGCATCCCTAGACAAAATAATTATTTGGGAGTTGATTTGGCCTTATTCTCCTGATGTGGTTTTTATTTAGGAAACTAAGCTATCTATTGATGGTATGTTCAACATGGCTGCTAGAGTTTGGTCAAGATATCTTTGTCAATGTATTGGTAGTCAAGATAATTCTGGAGGCTCGACCTTGCTATTGGATCCTCACAAGCTTGTCCCACTTTGGTGGATCTCTAGCAAGCCCGCTATCTCATTGGCGGCTACTTGGTGCGAGATTGGTGAGATTATCCTTTTAACTAATGTTTATGCTCCAACTAATTTTGTGGGAAAATCCCTACTTTGGCCACATATGGGATTTGTTCTTTCTCTTGCACCCTTGTTTTCATAGATTCCAATAAGAGATTTTAATGTTGTATTGTGTTTGGAAGAGAAGCGGGGAAGTATTCCTAGGCTTGACCCTTCTATGGGGATCTTGAGGAGTAACATTGAGCTGTTGATAGTTGTGGATGTCCTACCTTCCAAGAGTCTATTTACTTGGAATAATAGGAGACGTGGGGTTGATAATATATCAGAAAGATTAGATAGGTTCGTTGTTTCTTTCTACTAGTTGGAGGATAGCTGGACTACCAGTTCAGAGATTTTGGATTGGAGAGGCTCATATAACTGGCCTATCCTTCTGTCGGCCACTAAGTTTAGGAGAACTAAGAATCCCTCATTTAAGTTTCAGCTTATGTGGCTAAGGGAGGCATCTCTTCAGGATCATATATTTGAATGGTGGAGGGAAGGGAAGACTTCTTATGGTACGACCATGTTTTCCTTTGCTAGACAGTTGTAAAATGTTAAGTATAGATTGAAAAAGTGGAATAAGATGAGTTTTGGTAATATTTTCTCTACCAAAAGGCAAGATCAACAGAGGGTGGATATCATTACTCATAAAATTAGAGAGCAGGGTATGTCCATTTAGAGAAGAGGCTATTGCTTTATAATACCTAGAGGAATGGGAGCTTCGAGAGGAGATTTATTAGAAGAAGAAGTCTTGAATTGATTGGCTACACGAAGGGGATAGTAACACAAGGTTTTTTCACAACTCAGTAAAGGACATAATACATAGTACTAATCTCAATTCTCTTATTACGATGGAAGGGACTCAAGTTTCCTCTTATAGGGAGATTGACTAGGAATCCATTAGATTCTTTGTGAATCTATTCAAAGAAGATTATGTGCTTGCTTGTGCCGAGGAAGGATTGGTGCTTGATTGTATCCCTTCCATAGTTACTTTGGAAATGAATGAGGCTCTCATTAAACCCATTTCTCTTTCTGAGATTTAGGCAGTGGTCTTTGGTATGAAGAAAGGAAAAGCTCCTGGGCATGATAATTTCCCTATAGAGTTATTTCAAGCTTTGTGGGATATTGGCAAGGTAGATCTTTTTGAAGTTGTGCAGGAATCTTTTAGGAACAAGCAGATGCTTAAGGCCCTGAACTCCACATTTCTTGCTCTCATTCCTAAGAAGGAAGGTGTCAACTCCCTTAACTCATTTAGGCCCATTGCTCTATGTAATGTACTTCTGTTAGAGGTTCTAACATCCTTTCTTGGGGTCTTAATATGAAGGGTAATTTTTTCAGTGGCTTCTGGTTATCAAGAGCCGGAACAGATGACTTTTTGTAAGGTGGACGTTCCCTAGTGGAAGCAAGTCTAAAATAGGTTGACCTGGCCCAAGTGCAATTTTTATTATTGTGGCTTGTTGTTCAAAATAAGTGTCTTACCTGGGAGAATTTTTAGAAGAAGGGATTTCATGGATCCTCTATCTATGTTTTATGTAATGTAATTGAAGAGAATAGCTCTCACCTTTTCCTCCATTGCCCCTTCACTAAAGATATTTGGCATTGGTGTTGGGGGCCTTGGAAGCATGCTTGTGTTCATGATAAAACTCTTGTGGAGTTTTGGAACTATCTTGGTAGACCTCCTACTAAGACCCCCTTCCTGGAGGTAGCTTGGGATATTAGTCCTAGTTTTATTATCTGGCAGGTGTGGTTGGAAATAAATCGTATGATTTTTTTAGGATACGATGAAAATTGTGCAAAAAGTGTGGTTGAGAGTTTTAAATATGATTCAAGAAACCCTAGTGGTGAAGTGTGACCTTCCTAGGGATGTTGATCCCAATGACATGCAAGTGATTCAGGGTTTGAACACTTTTGGGGCAGGATTTCAATATTCTTTATGTAAGAAAGTACAAGACTGGAGAAAAAATGGTAAAAGGAAGGCTTATTGGGATGGTAAGTGGATGCCCTCTCCTCTGGGATATTTTAAGATTAATACTGATGGGTCCTATAGAGGCAATCTCAGGCATGCTGGGGTTGGACAAGTTGGCAGAGATAGTTTTGGTAATGTTGTTTTTCTCTTTTCCTACTATAAGGGTTTACAGACTAATAACTATATGGAGGCTCTCGCTATTCTTTTGGCCCTTGAGAGAGGTTGCACCCTTGGGTGGAGTAAGGTTATCTGTGAATCTGATTCCCAAGTTGTGGCTGATATGTTGAACCAGTGGAGGATGGAAGATGTGGAGTGGTATTTGGCTGTGGTGGAAAGACATATTATTTCTTTGAGTGCATCCTTGGCGACAATTTCCTTTTATTATGTTCCTCATGAGTGGAATAGAGTTGTTGACTATCTAGCGAAGTGGGCTTCTAACCACTTGGATGGGTGGAGAATTGAAAAACAAGGTTCATCTGCCCTCAGAGTATGTTCATATTCTTGAGGGTTTGGTCAAGGAGGATTTACTGGATTAGTTGTTGCTCGTTTGGGGGCTTTCTGTTGAGTTCTTTGTTTCTATATTCTTTTCTGGGCTTGAGGCCTTGTTCTTTGTATTGTTCAGTTTGAATTAATAAATTTTTACCCCTCTTTTTGAAAAAAAAGACAGATTTTCTTTGCTAAATATCTAGGGTTCTAGTCGGCATCACCAAACAAAATGAAAACTAACTTATTTTTTACTGATTTTAATTTTCCAAATAGAGGACATATATATGCAATGTTAAAAAAATAAAATTTTACTATATATTTTTCTTGTAATAATATTTTAAAATCCAACATAGTTGAATTTGGTAGTTTTCATTCGACATCACCTTTTATCTACTAAATTTATGATTATGAAAAAAAAATTTATACCCTTTTGGAGAAGATTCTCTCATCTAGTGAAAAATACATTTTTAAATATTTTTAATATCATTTAATAGTTTCAAAAAAATTTCTAATCAACTTCTCTTTGAACTTAAACAACCTACTCACAAGGTTTAATTAATAAAAAATATTAATATTAATCAAAATACTAAAAAAAAAATATATGTCTAGATTCGTGACTTCGAGCTCTACAAAAGGGTATTTTTTTTATTTTTGTAAAATAATATTCTTCCTGAAGAAAAATGGAGAAGTGAAATTTTTTAGAATTATAGATAAAATAGGTGATTTGGCTACCACATCACCTGCCACATAGGGGAGTCTGCTTGACTGAGTTCAGCCAAACAATTTTTTTATTTTTTTTAAATTCTAAGCTCAAGCGCTCACCAAAAGCACCTAAATGGTACCAAGAGTCCAAATGAACTAAGTTTGGCTAAACTCTAGGCACGATTTAGGCGCCATGGTAGTGACATGGGGTGCAATGTGGCAAGGAGGTAGTCTAGCTGGACTGAGTCCAACCAAACTCAATTTGATTGAACTACCCCCAATTAGCCCCAAGTGCGACATAACTTCATGATCTTGCCCTACATATCCATCATTAAGGCCAATGGAAATAATATCACAACAAGTGAGATTTGATCAAAAAACAAAATGTATAGAGTCATTAAAATACAATAGACAAAATATAAAGAGCTAGTTGAGAACTAGAAAAACAATTAACTATTAGTGACAAACTTTAATCCCTTCATTAACTAGCATTCTTTTTGTACTAATTCTAGGATCTTCAAAGGAGACACCTTTAATTCATGAATTTTTAGAGCCCTACTTAACTTGAGAGAGATTTTAGAAACTTGATTAGGTACTTAGTTCTTTATTGACTTTATTGCAAGAGGGTACTCTATGTAGCAAAAGACACTTTGCATCTCCTCTTTTTCGTCTCCAATGAATTATCTAGTTGTTCTTGAAGGACTCGAATGATGAGGTGAGTATAATTCATAGAGTCCCTATAGTAGTCCATTAACTCCTAGATGTTATTCAATATGAACTCCCAACTTTAATTTAATCTTGTGACCTCAACTTCCCACTAGAGATTCTTGGCCTCTTAATTAATAAATTTAACTTCTTTTGCAGTTATCCTCTAGCTTTTGAAGGTCTATGCTATAATAAAAAAAATCTTATACCATGTTTTCAAGGTCTTCCTTAGGGAATTCCTCATATTTCTCAAAAGAAGCTTCTCGAAAACATGAATTTTGCATTTGGCATGATGAATTTGTGTCATTAAATAATTTATAAACCTTAAACATTAGTATATATATATTTACTTTTATAAGGGATACTTTAATTCTACCCATGTGGGGGTGCAAGTTTTGGTTTTGGAACATTCATATATGTGAGATTTGAATATGGGTCACTCATTACTAAATGATCATAAAATATCAATGGAAAAAAATATTGTACCTAAGAAGTTATAGTGTTGGTTGTAAATATCATTGATGATTGGTCAAGACCCCAAACATAGATTCCTATAAATCCATCCAAATTACCTTCAATTATGCACAAAAGAAAACAACATTATCAGTAAAACACAAAGATACAAGTCAACTAGTTGAAGAGACCTTGATTATTATAATGTCCAATTCACTAAAATCATTATTGGCATTTTATTACAAGAGCACAAGTGGACTTATAGAAAGAACACAAACATAAACCAATTGAAAGGAGGGAAACCTTATCTAATTCTAGCAAAGTTTATTATGCTATGGGTTCATGTGAGAAAGGAACTTTCATGGATTTCATGGGATAGAAAGCTATTTTATTCTAGGTGATCCATTAGAGGAAAACCAAGAGGGAACATGGATACCGTTGGCTAGCATGACATGTTAAGCTAGGTGATCTATGGGAGGATGAATTCTCATTGGACAACAAGTTGCATTATGTTGTTTGATTTTTGTAGGAAGAAAGTGTGGAATAGAAAGATATGTTATTCTATTTCCACTTATCCTAAAAACATAGAAAGGAGTTTAAAGGTCTATCAAGTTGTGTTATGCTAGTCAATTCATCCTACCAAAATGTCATCTAGTTTCAAGATTTAAGCATCTCAGCTAAGATATTGATTTTGTTTGAGCATGTAACAACTTGTATAAGATTTAAAATAAGGATAACCAAACAAAGCACACTATTTGTAAGGAAATCCATAATATTGAATTTAAAGGAAAGAACATAATAGTTGGTGTGTAGAATCACGATTTAATAAATTTCATTAGAATATTACTTGAATTTTTTAGTTAAAATTTATATTGATAAAAAGGTAATTTCATGTGTCTTATAATCATTTGGGTTATATAAAATATTTTAGAACAATTATTTAAAAATAATCAAATTATTAAATGGATAATTTGTTAGATTATTCATGAAACACAATTACCTAATGTCTTTTTATTAGTTCAGATAATAGATATTTTTCTAAAGAAAAAGGGATGAAAAGAAACCTCCCAACATGAACACCATTTCACCATAAACAACCATAATGTATAGTAACACAATCACCATGCATGAGGATCGACACAAGTTACCACAATATAATAAGTAAACACACGATCAACTATATAAAATTAAATATTCTAATGGCAAACATAGATTCCATTAACAATATCCATCCACGAGAACTTTTACAAAATGTAAACCTTCCTGAAATCATATGGTTTAAATGAGGAGAAGCAATCCTTGTGAGGATTTATAAGATGTGAGCATCCTAATTCAACTAACCAATAATAATTATAGATAGTATTGCACAAAATAATTAAAAATTTAATACCTTTATTTGATTGAATTTTTTTGGGGGAATCCATTGTTTCTTGTTATTTCTATATTACATATTTCCTTTATTACAATTCTAACATTTCACTACTCTCTTTTAAGGATTTTTAGGTCATCCTTGAGATATATACTTTCCTTTAAATTGCATTTTGTCTGCCTTAGATCCTTCTCTTTCTTTGGACCTTCTCATGAAATGAAGAACATCTATAGTACTATAAATAGTGCCTTTCTTCCCCATTTCCTATTTCAACAAAGTTGCAAAAATTCCATTCAAATTAATATATTTTAAATTAGCACTAATAGAAAGAATCCTACTCTCTCATTATTCATTCAAATAGTATAAAAACATAATGAACCCGTCTTTTGAACATTTATCTTAACATTCATGATAGGCTAATTTAGTCAAAATTAAACAAAATGAATTGGATTTCCTGACTACCTATACACCTTCCTTTGTTTTTAGAGAAAGAAATTGGTCTTGTAAAAAAAATGAGGATTTTAATATTTCAAGATCTTAATATTTTTCATGATGTTGCTTCTAAGGAAAATGTTATTTCAAATAATTCTAAACCACCCACTCTTGTTTCTTCCCCTCTTGGTTTGACGAAGCTCACTTTGGACTTGGGGCAGTCTACTGCTCCATTTTGTTCTAGTCTTATCCATCCTAATATTGATTTATATACTAGTGATGTTTGGTAGTCCAAATCCTCTTCTAAAGATAAAATGAGTGGTGTTGGGTATGTTGTCTTTCTAGATAATGTTTTCAAAGACTTTGTTGTCGGTTCTATTGGTAATGTTGTTATTCATAAGACTATGATATCTAGTAATAACTCTATTTTCATTGTTGTTGTTGACTCACCTATTTATGTGCGTAAATTATGTTGTGATTGAAAAATGGATTTAATAGGATAGTTGTTTAGTGTAAGAATAAGTCTTAGATTTGGATGTTACATAAGCAATTGCAAAGGTATATTTCAAAATAAGATATTATGTATTTGACACTAGGTTATCGATTTGGCTAATTTCCCTATTATTCTATCTTTACTAATAGATTTAATTCTAGTTTTAGTTTTTGATAGTTTGTGTGAAGTTTGTAAATGGTTGGGGCTCTTTCCCACTTATTTTAATTGAGAGATAACTTCTCTACTTATCAATTAAGTTAGGTTATAGTTGATGGTTAAAAATTCATTTGGGGATAACCAACCTAGTTCACATGAGTTTTAGATTGATAAATTCACCTATAATTTTCCTTAGGGAATGATTGGTGGGCTCCTTTAATATATTTAACATGATAGATTTGAAACAAAAAGCCTATTATCCTCTATGATCTCTTTGATCACTATTGTCCCATAAGTTGGGAAATAACTTCATGTATATATATTTATCTGTTTTAATTTTCTATTGTTCTATATCATCTTGGACACCTTCTATATTTGTCTTCCAAAAATCATAATATTTCCATTGAATTTATTAATTTCATCCAAGTCTCTAGATGTAACCTTAGATTCTCAACATAAATTCAAAAAATATTATTAACCAAAGCACCAATGTATCCCAATTTTTTTTGCAACCATAATAGCTAAAGACAGTCAATCTCCATTACCTAATGTTGGGATAAGAAAATTAAATGAATACAATATGGAAATATCAAATTAGGTGTGTAAATTTAAAATTAGGTATGCTTGTTCATGAAATACTATTCAATTAAATGTGCTCAATTATATAAAGCCATCATTAGGTTTGTAAATTAAAATCACGAACATAGACAATCAGAATACCACACAACAACATCATATTACACATTAATTACATGAAGATACTCTTGTGGGATGAAAATAACACCAAGAAGAGCTACCAAGTATGTATTATCTTCTTCAAGCAAGATTACAAGAATATTTTTTTTTAGTTCTCCTTTATCCTTAATCCAACAACACTTTTGTATCTACAAAATATCAATTAAAGCATTGAAGAAAGATCTATTTAAGTAGAAATATTTTTCATATAATGTCACTATATCAAGCCTCCAAATTATAGAGATATAAGCCTCTTGTAGAAACCAAGTCCTAATTCTTGGAATTTGACATTAAAAAGACAAACTCAACTAATTTGGCATCCGAAAAATGCATATTTCCCTCTTTTTCAAGAACATGAACCTAAGAAACTAAAATTCACCTACACTGAATACTAAGAGACAACTTTTCTCTATTCTAAGTGCTCAAATAAAGAGTTAATTAATTATTTTTACAAGTAATTATTTGTTGTTGTTGATGGACCCTTTGATTTCGATGAAAGAATAAGAACTTGATCTTTGTTGGCCTCTCTATCATCTCAATTATCTTTTAGAGTATACATCTTAGGTGGGAGAACATGGAATATCTTACAAATTTAAGATACACAATTAAAACGTGCAAGTATGTTCTATATTCCCTAACATCGATACTCAAGATACTTAAATGCAGTAATCTGAAAACTCTTACATATAAAAAGAAGAAAATATGTTAGGCAACCCTTAACACTTATGCTTGGGATGAGAATATAAGCCACCTCGACAATTTAATAAATATCAATCAACATAGTTAATCTCTATTAGCTCCACCATGACATGTCATGATTATACACTTTTGAGAACTAGGGATAAGAGTTGAAACACCTTAAAACCCTTATATATACTAAGTTGACTAATGCTTACCAACCTGGGAAGTAGTTATTCATCCAAGGCCAGAAGGCTGACAAAAAAATGAATGTTCAAACTAAAACAACGTAAACATCACTCCAAAGAGATAATCATTTGAAAGTCAAAGACTAATCTAAAGGATTTTAAAATAATAATGATGGTGAACTATTGGCATTATGGATGAATTGATTATTTTTTGCATTAATATTTTGTCATTGATGTCAACACTTGCTGTTATGGATGGTTACCAACAGATAGGTTATCGATAGAAGATCTAGTGTTACCGACAGAAGATATTATTTGTTGACACTTCCGACATGTTTGGATCAATGAATTATATTGGATTTCATGTGTTAAATGCTCCATGAGCATGTTTTGGTCAGTTGGTATTGGCTTGGTAATTGGATGTTATCATACACTCTGGTAAACCCTTACCGACATTGGTTTAAGGATTTATCGACAGAACTTTCAATAAGGAATTATGACAGTATACATAAGTGGTGTTGGTGCAACTTCTAGATGGATTTTAGGATGCTAAAGATGTTTGTTTATCATGCTTCAATTGCTTGAAGATGTTGCTTTGGCATGGTGGACCCAAAATAGGTCTGGAACCTATCTAGGTTATGGACCAATATCATGCTAACATGTACTCTACACATTACTGGAATGATTCAAGATGTTTTATGGATTTATTATTATTATTTTTGTTACTACTTATCAGATTGCCATTAGTTTTATGTCAAAGTTATACTATATACTCTAGTTGGTTATCTATTACCGAAATATTCAGTCGGTATGTACAGTCTAGTTGGTTACAGAAGAAAGTAGTCATAGAATGCAGTATACATCAAGCTGTCTACCGAGTATCTTTACATGTCTACCAAGCAGCAAAGATGACACACCGAGTTGATTTACACCAAGTGAAACGTGTTACTAGATTCATTGAACTTGGACATGCATATGAAAACGTGTTACAAGATCAAGGCACATCTAACCGTTATCACTTTGGAAATTGCACTTAAATATTGTGTATGATTTTGAGGTTATCTAAACAATGAAATATTTTTCATGGTTATTCATTCAATAAATCGTGTTTGTAAGATCAAAGCAATGAATTGGATCACCATCATAAGAGATCTATTTATACAACATGAGTTAAGAGTTAAAGGTGTGTGCATGAGTGTAAGAAGACTATTACAGAGACACAGAGGTCACCGAGAAGGTTTTCAGAGAACAATCGAAGAACAGAATAAATAGAAGGGTTTACCAAGTTACTATATGGTTACCAAGGTATGCTATAAGCAAGGTAACTTATTCTGAGCACATAGAATCTGCTATAACATTCCAGATGTAAAGTTGCAGATATTTGTAATGATTTTAGTGTAATATTTTGAAGTTGTAAGAGAAACCTTTAGCAGGGTAAAAGACTCTAATCAAGTCTATAAATTGTAAAGCCTCTAACCAGGTGCAACATTTAGATGAAGTGTTGTAAAATCCTTTAGCAAGGTAGATCTAATAGATCTTGTTACTCCTAATAGGGTAAGCTATTTGAAATAGCTAAACATGTAGCTCTAACAGAGCATTCTTTATTATTGTAGTAGTGAAGTTGTGGGTGCCATCCCCACCGTAGTTTTTCTCTCTAATCAAGAGTTTCTGCGTAATCAAAATATATGTGTTATGGAGTGAATCATGTATGATTGTTATCTATTTGTTTTAGCTTTATATTATGTTACTGCACTATTCAGTTTATGCATAATAGTAAAGATATTGTTGAAGAAATGTTTTGAAGTACTGATTCACCCCTCCCCTCTCAGTACATTAGCTTTCCATATTGCGCCTAACAGTTTTAGTCTTAAGCCAACATGGTATATCATTGTAATAAGGAAATGTAATGATCTTATTGTAATTTCTTTTGGTGGCCAATGTAATTGGTTTAGGCCTTAGGGTTTGTATAAATAAGAGGTAAAAACTCTTTGTAATGTATCATGGTTATTGGAAAGGTCATGGTCAAGGAATGCAATGTGCGAATATTGTAATATCATTCACGTAGAGGAGTTGATCGGTCATTGGTGATCAAATTGGATTTAGAAGAGGATTTAGTCCTCCGATTGAGCTTAACCGGGACTTTAATCAGATATACTAGATGATATCTCTAGCAGTTCACTCTATTGGATTGTTGTCTATTTATCTTGAGAAGGTTGTAGCCTCTTTGTAGCCAATGAGACTCTTTTGTAATGAGCAGTACACTCTAGGTAGTGTGCCTTCCTGCAAGTGTAGGCCCCTCATTGTAACACATACTTTCTGCAGAAGTATCATCTGACTGTGGGTAGGCTTTTCACCATGCTTTTTCCCTTTCTAGGTTTTCCACATACAAATCATGGTGTTATGTGGTATAGTTCCTTTACATTGATTATCTAGTTAATTGTTAAGTTGTTTACCGGTATATATTTCTATCGGTATCTGTCTGTGCTTTACCGGTACTTGATCTGTTTAAGGTTATATTGTGGATTAAAAGTTATAATATGTTAAAAACTGATTCACCCCCCCTCTCAGTTGTTCACCAGTTATCCTAACATGAACATGGGAAGAATACATCCAAAACCCAACATAAAATGCTTTTTAATTGTAATCAAATCCCTAACATATTTTTTTCAAAATGACATCTTTGGAAGAAACTATCATTTGGTGTTTGCTCTACCAAAAATAAGAAAGAAGTGTGCTCTTGTATATTAAAAAATATAACCAATTTAAAATAAGGCATGCTCTATAAAATTAGCTATGACATCAACACTTTAATTTTTCTTAAGAATATAAAACAACATTGATAGAGTGATATTTCTAAAGTTAAAAAACTTCATAGTTGGAGGACATGGTTTTGGGTTATCTGGTTCATTTGTTACTCCACAAAGTATTATATGATGGATTGATTATAATAAAATTATTATTTAACTCTCCCCACTATAATATGGTTCAAATTTCCTATCATGTCCTTAATCCACTAAGGGCAAACAAGTTGTTGATGAATTTCAAGAAATATTTAGTGATATCTAGATTGATATTGTTTAAAAAATAATTATAAGCAATGTAATTAGAAAGAATACCTTATCTTTTCCCCCTTTTAAGTCACATAACATATGTAGTATAGTTTCTAAGATTTTAGGTTCCTTAAATTAATGAATATCAATTTGTAATGGATTTTTTTCCATATATTTTCTTAGTATAACTATTTAATTTCATGTCATGAGACATTATTTTCTATCTATTTTTCTATCGCTGGGCATTTACAAATTTTTTGTTGACATGAGCATCAAAATGAGACCAATGCAAGCTCTTTCAAGGACAACCATGCCACTAATATTAGATCTTACTAAACACCCACACTAGAAACCACCTATGGAAGACCAAGAGTCCCAACATAAAAATCCACTAATTCACAAACCACTCCCAAATTGTGTTGGCAATTGACACTCATTAGATTAATTTTGTTGTCATTGATGGCAATAAGATTAGATGGAAGTCACATATCGAAATTAGGAGGCATTCATCGACAGACACCGACATTGAGCATCCAGGGTTACAAATGACACCGACATCCAACACTTCAAGGAAGCCGACATCATGGAAGATTTATTTAGAAAATCATTTTGTAATTATTGTATAAGGCCAACATTGTATATCTTTTTGTATTGTAAGCTGACATAAGGCATATTGTTTGTAAAGGGTATATAGGCCAGTTTGTTAGGTCATTATGACATATACATGACAGATGATGTTAGGTTAGAATATGTGGATGAGATTGTGGAATGCGAAGATCATTTTTATGCAAACGTTGTATCATGCAATGTTATGTAGATGTTTATAAGACACTCTTGGAGGGAAGGAGATACCAGTAGAAGTGTTCAGGGTTTATGAACTGGTACAAAGCAGAGCTATAACTGAAACTCTTTTTGCTATAAGACATGCATTTTGTGAGTTTATTTTCATTGTTTTCCTTTAGCAGAAGCTTGTAGTCAGTGAGACTCTTTAGTGATGAGTAGTGTGCCTTCCTGCATGTGCAGGCCCCCTCTTTATGTAATATATTTCATGTGGCCAGTGAATTGATATTGTGGGTCACAAATCCCACTGAGGTTTTTCCTCTTTGAGGTTTTCCACGTTTAAATTCTTTGTGTTATTGTGTTCATTCATGTGGATGGTTTATTTGCTTCAAGTTATATGTTTATTCATTTATGGGTTTATGTATGTATGGTATAAAAGCATAAAAAACTATCTTACTGACAAAACAATGATTCACCCCCCCTCTCAATGTTGTTGGATCCCAACACATTGGAAGACAACTATCGAAGACCGAGAGTAAAAACTTAGAATTCTATATTAGATATCCCTTTGAGAATTTTATTTTATTTTTCACAATGAAAATTAAATGCTTTAGTTAATTGAACTCAACCCCTTCAAAAATGAAACAAATTTTTAAATTAATTCTAAACTAAATAACTTAAAAATAAAATGTCATAAGAAATTTATTTGTTTGACCAATAAATTTTCATGAAAAGAAAAAATGTCATGCATAGACGTCTATTTGTAGTTATAAGTGACAACAACTTAAAAATATGAACATGGCATAGAAGACACAATAGTGTTGAAATTAGGATATAAAAAAAACTATTGCTTATCATAAAAAGGAAAAATATCATGCATAAAAGTGTATATGTAGTTATAAGTGACAACAACTTTAAAATATGAACATGACGTAGAAAACACAATAGTGTTAAAATTGGCTCATAAAAACAAGCTATTGCTTGGATTGTTTGATTCAACAAAATGTTTAAAGATTGTGGACAAATAGTTGGAATCACTTATGGCTTGGACTATTTTCCCAATACAATAGATGCAGAGCCAATTCTATTCTCTCTATCAAATCAATGTTTGGTACCACCGCAAAAGCCATTCTCAATACCTTATGTTAAAGTGGGTATTCATTAGATGAGTTGTCAAGAAATAGAGGGCATGCAAGGGAGAGGGAGTATGCTGATTTAAATATTTTTTCATATCTTACCACCATGACAAGGCTCCAAATTATAGAAATATTAAACATGTCCTAGTTCTTACAATTCTACCTAGAAAGCGTAAACTCACTCATTTTTTTGGCATTTAAAAGTCATTTTTCCATGTTTTTCAAGTTTTCAAATTTGGAAAGCAAAGAGTCACCTTTATGGAATACCAAAAATAATATTTTCTTTCATTTCATATGTTCAAATATAAGAGTTAATTAATTTTGATTACAAGTAATTATTTACTATTGTTGTTGAGTCTTTTGATCTCCATATAAAAATATGAACTTAATATTTTTTTAACCTCTCTCATGTTGAACCTACTTTCCACATTAGATCTGAGGTGATAGTATATGAAATATCTCAAAGTATTAAAATAGACAAATGAAACACACGTATGTTAGACATTCCCTAATATTAATAACTTTGATGAAAAAAATCACCACTTTGAAAATCTAACATATGCAAGGAAAAAAAGTATGAATTAGGAAACCCCTAACACTAATACCTAGGACATGAGTATGAACCACAATGACACGTCAATAAACATCGATGAGCACAATTAAGCCATATCAACTCCACCTTAGCATTTCAAACCTACACACTTTTCAATAATAGGGATAACAGTATGGAACACCCTAAAACCCTAATATATATAGTAAGATATCTAGGGGAAAGGACCCAATAGTTGAGCATGTACCAATTGTTGTGAGGGTTGTTGATACCTTTTGTTCCAAAAATTGAACAAATAAAACCTATTGTTTGAAACAAAAAATATCAGTTTTTGTTAGGAAATGTACCAACAATTGTTAGGAGATGTATCAATAGCTGTAAAGAAATGTACTAATATTGTAAAAAGTAACCAATCAGGTGATGCCATATCAGCTACACAACTATTGGGGTCTCTTTTGCATGCCTATTGGTCTCACTTTTTTGGGGGGCTGTTTTGGACACCTTGGCATAAATCATGTTGATGTGGCCCTGAAACCTTAGTTATAAGCAGGGGACTTGCCAAGTAAGCTACTGTAAAAAAATCAGAGTGATTTGAAATTTCCAAGTAGGATTTTGAGAAGCACAAAGTTAGGGTGCGCAACTACTAGGTCCTTTCCCCTAATGCTCAATAGAATGAAAAGTAGTTATTGGACAAGGGCCAATAGTCTATGAAAATTAAAGAGCATGGCAATCTAAAGGGAAAAAAACACCACTCCCAAAAGTTATATGAGCATGCAAAAGTTTAAAACCTATCTATACGTATTTGAAAATAATAATGAAGGTGGACAAGGGAAAATACATACAATTTCAAATACCATTCATTTTATTATGGAATGAGAGACTGGGAACGAGAGTGTTTGAAGGTGGTTTGCTAGGGTTTCTATGGGGGATGCAAATGATTCTGATGAAGGGGATGGCAATGGCAAAGGGGATGACTATGTTGTTCCTCATTTTGTTGTTCTCCTAGTTCAGGTTTCTTGTAATGGATGTGACAGGCTCTCTATTTTTTCTCATTGTCTTGGGTGCATCTGTGCTTTTGTCCAAGGTTTTTCAGTTCATGGTGACTGGCGTTGGTTTGCCACCAAATCTTCTTCAGAGCTTATGGATATTTTTCTGAGATGGGGTCAGTGGAGGTTGTCACTTCTGCTATGTGTGTGTGGCATTTGGTGGCTTCTTGGGTGTGCTAAGAGGGAGATGTGGCGGTGTTTTAGGTTGCTTCACTCTCTTCCCTACCCAACTTGCCCTATTCTAGATGGCTTGGTATGGGGTTTTGGGTATTCTTTTTTTCTCGAATGTATTTTTGCTTTGCTCAGGGTAGAGCTTGGGTTTAAAGTGGAGTAGCCATTGTCTATCCATCCCTTGGGATCTTATTCTTTTCTACCCCCTTGTATTGTGATTTAGCCGCTATTCCTCTACTTAAGGAGTGGGCTTTGTTGTTGTAGGGGGTTTTTCCCATGTCGACTACCCTCTATGGTTGTTGTTTTATATGTGGGATTTATGATTGTCCCTACTATTCTTCTTTGTTGGGAGCCCTCTTGAAGGTTGTCGATGCTTCATTGTTGTTATTTTTCTCAAGAGGATCTCTGTTGTGGTTCTGGCTTTCATCTCTCCTTTTATCCCAGCCTGTCCTACAAAGGTGGTTCAATCTTCTATTGAGGGGAAGAGTGGTTATCTGAGTGAAGTTGAATGGAATCCTTTGGGGGATTTTGTTGCCCTATTTTTTGAGGCTGGTTTTCTAAATGCTTCTTTCTCTTTGCTGCTAGGTTTTTGTCTCTTTTCTCCTTTGGAGGTGGAGATTTGGGTGGAGCTTGCCTTCTTGGAGTCTAATGGGTTTCAACCTCTTTTTTGGCTTAAGGTTTTGGGAGCCTGTCTAAAACCCATTTGTCCAACTAAGAAATATGGTCTTGTTTCTTGGTTGTTGGGCCCTGTTTTGTTGTTTGGAGCTAATATTTTTTTGCTAATGGTGTATATCTTTTAAGCCCCTATTGAGGTGGGCCCCTATCCTATTGAGGTGGAGAGGAGTGTTGCTGATAAGGTGATGAATTCTAGATGGTTTGTGTTTTTTGGCTTTAACTCGCTGGTTTTAGAAGCCACTTCAAAACCCAACATGAAGGTTTGAGGAGCCTTTCAAAACCCCTTGGTTCCAGTTTTTTACCTAATGCTTACCTTTATGGATCTGGCTTTTCTAGTTTTGGGATATTTTTTTGTTCATATTTAGGTTAGCTTTGATATGGCTGCTTGGACCTTGGCGTTAGACACAATGCACCATTGAGAGGGGGGTGAATTAGTGGTTCTCAAAATTTTTCCTTTAACAAACCTATGAGAGTATATCGGCTATCAAATCTAACTCAATACAAACTTACTAATAAAAAATGCATTCACACAAGAGGGAAATCATATAACACTAGAATATACGAGGAAAACCCAAGATGGGAAAAAAATCGATGAGAAATGCTGCTAGAGACTACTACTCCAATCCATCCTCACGATGACTCTCAGATTACAATGTTAAGGGAACCAACCCAAGGAGCACCAACCCCTAATTTTAGGGCACCAACCCAAGGAGCAACAACCCCTGATTTAGGGCACCATCCCAAGGAGCTACAACCCCTGCATCGAGCTACAACTTAGTGAATACAAAGCATAAACATTTACAAGTTAATAACCTTGTTACAAATCAATTTTGTAACTCTTCTTCAAATCACTCTACTGGATCTTCTTATCCAGTTAACTGTTGGTTCTCTTCCCCACCCACTCACTCCTGCAATATTATCTTCTGCTGAAACCTTATCGGTTTAGCCCCTTCTCTTTCTCTATTAGTTCTCTTTGCTGGTTGTCTCTTCTCTCAACAAATCTTTTGCTCTTCACTGATTCTATCTTCTGTCGGTTCCTTCTTGTCAACTCTGCACTCTTCTACAATTCTTCTCTTCTAGCCACTATCGATATACTTCTCTCACCAACTCTCTTGCAGACTATCGGTTCCTCGCCATTGTTGGTTGATCCTCTCAACATGGTTCTGACTCGCACACCATCAATCTCTTTTTAGATACTCATGATTACTTGACTGATTTTCTCTCACTTCCAAAAGTAACACTCTCCTTTTTAGCAACAATTTACAATATCTTTGGTTTGCATATTTATAGCCTAGTCTTCAAGCCAAGAGCCAATTCAAATTGTAGGTGGTTAGGGTTTCCTCATCAACCTCAAGGCAAACCAAATCTAATTAGATCTCATTCGATCTGATCTCCTAGACAACTATCTCCACATTACCACCATTAATGTGCCTTCAAAAATATGTTTGCTATATTTAGCAAAAACAGATTGCCAGTCAGTGAGACACAAGATCAATCACCATTAATGGATTTGTAGATTTTATCACCAACCTTATTCTGCACCTAAACACTTTACACTGATCAATGCATCTCATCTATTACTTCTGCTTGACCTTCCTTGAGCTGCACACCTCTGCAAAAAGACCCATGATTTATGGGGTCCATCATTAATATTGATTAACTCTACAACAACTATGTCGATGCACACCTCATCTACTACTACATGCATGTCCACCACCTTGACTCCACTTGGAATCCATGTCAGCATCCACCTCTACTTGAACAACTGTCTCAGTATAGATTGGATCATCGACTAACTCCAATATTAGGTTCATATACTGGCTTACAAACCCTGCCGATTAAACCTTCAAACCAGTTTGTCATTAACCTTGCACTCTACTTCTCTCTCGGTGGAAAACATAACCAGTCAACACTCTTGCTAACCTATCTTATGCACATCTTCATCAGATGGGAATTCTTCTGCATCTGCATGTTGTCCATATTACTGGTGGACTTACATATCGGTAAACACCTTGATGACACTATGTCATCAACCTTCCACACACTCCATCTTCAATTAGGCCATTTTCCTCTATCTACATCTTCTCAGCCTTTCCTTCTTCCCGATCATCTTGGACCATATCTCAGCCAATTTCTCAAAGTGACGAACCCATCACTCTTCATCTATATTGATAGCTCAACATTCCTTCTATGTTGGTTCATTGTATAATCCTAATTTCATGCATTTGAGGCATTCCTTTGATTCACCAGTATATCCAGTGTGAGCCTTCAAATACATGCCTTTACCTCTTCTTCCCTATCTCACAAAACTATGATGCACACTATGCATAATAGGAGATAAGCTCCACTTATTGATAATGACGAATCCTTGTCATTTGTATCCTGTAATGCACTCATGTGGCTTCCCTATTTGTGCAACATATCTTTGAGTAGGCACAAGTGATCTAGTGTGGGCACAATCATTTCAAGTCATCTCTTCTCATGGTGACTGTATCTTCATCTGGTGGGAGTCCCACTATTCTACATCTACACAACATACTGGTGACTAGTACATCCTTCTCCTCATATGTTGATGTGATTTAGGTAACATTATGCCTCTTCATCACAAACAACAGCTCAAGCGCCGTGCTTATCCTGCATGTACACTAGTCATAAGCTTTCTCACATGTCATCACATGCTCATTGATTAGAAACCATGCATTGTCAACACATCACCTATCCATTGTCATGCTGTCCTTACTGATGATAGATAGTACATGTAACCTACCTATTTCTTCCACACAAGTCAACCACTAGCTTGTGTACTGGTGGATCCAGTGGCCCTTCTTCTGAATGATAGTCTCTCCCTTACTTGTGTTCTGCAACACAAGGTGATATCAAAGATATGTCATCCTGTAGTCCTCCATGACAGTGTTGCACATACATCTCTTATACCAGTAGCCATCATATACCAATTGACATCATTGACAACACAATGCCAACAATCTCCCCCTTTGGAATTGATGTCAACTCATGTAGTATCCGACATACTACATAATCTCTCTCACCCTTTGTGTGGTCTAACTCTCCCCATTTATAAAATCCTTCACACACATGTAGTATGCAGTATACTACATAATATATATCCCCTTTGCAACCAATGGCAAAGGGCACCGTCAGGATATCACTCCTCCTTGCTTTTACTGGGTACTAACAAAAGTTTATCTCTCCCCTTTTTCTTTACCAGATGCATCTCCTCTTTTGATACCAATTTGGTACAATATCTTAAGTTATAGCTCTTGAGATGGAGGACTTCAACCATCAACTAACACCCATTGAGCATGCGAATTTGATACAAATTGTTAAAGCAATCAATTTGTAGAAGGACATGTCAGTTAATACTACTTACTTGTCAGTCACACTGCATCATCTCTCGTTTGATCCCAATTTTTTTTAGAATCAAGTATGATTGTACTATGAATACAACCAACCAACTGAAACATAGATACTCTCAACCATGAAATTCTTTTGGGTATTCCTACAACCATATCCATCTGTAGTTTGGGCAGTCAGTATACTTACAAGTTCAAGCATGCTAGCTCTGCTTCAAAACACTTGAACTCCCCCTGAGTTATAAACCTCAGGTCCTCATTTGCCTATCAGGTCCAATACTAGGGCTCCAATCATCTTCATATACTAGTTGAGTTGTGCAACTATGATCATCTGATGATCTTTTCAGCTTCATTATATCCACCACAACCCATGACATGATCCAGATGATCATCATGCCATGAAAAAAACTGGTTATCCCAAAAACATGTATGCTTGCATGATCACCAACCGGGCCAACATATGTCATTTAGGTCTTTATCAACACCACTTGAGACATAACTACCCATTCCATGTTACCGGGGCTAATGAAATGATCTCAAACTTCATTGTCTTACATAAACTATAAGTACCTCTTTAGCAATCAAGCCAACAACCTCCTGCACATACTGGTTTCTTGTATCGGTCCATCATCACTACCAGAGTACCTTTTTGTAACTGCTGACATTTTGTGTCATCTTATATTTAATTTCAATTGTTATCTTGTCATACATTGACACAGTAGTAGTGATCCAACACTGATCTGTAGGTGTGTAGGTAAGGCCGCCACTACACACACCTATTTTCTCATTTCCATCCTTCATATGTCCTTCTTCATAGAGGGGCTGAATGATCTAGTCATTATGTTAATCCCCTTGAGGTCTCACATCTCCTTTAGGCCTTAGGAGGTATTACCTGTGCATTGAATGTGTAGTGCCAATCCAAGGTCTTCTTCCTCCACACCTGCTTGGTCTCATTCTTCTTTTTATTTTCAGACTTGGGAGCAGGTCTTACCATCTTCTGCTAATGGGTCTTTTCATTTTCAGACTCTGCATCACAACCAGAAGTAGTTGTATAGTAGCACCTGACATCCATCCCAACTTCATGATTGGGGAATCTCTTATCATACTAGTTTGACCATCTTCTTCTAGTCATGTTTTTGTGACTGGCAACTGAAACCGGTGGACCTCTTTCTCCTGCAGGGAAATTTCTCCTTTGGTTCCATGTAGGTCTCTTACTTCCATATGCTCTGTATCCATTTCTAAGTTGAGTATAGCTACTGTGCCAACTTCCATATGATTGTAGGTCCATCTTCCTCCATTGATAGCTTATATGACCAATTCCACTACAGTTATAGCAAACATTATTTTGCATAACTGGGAGAGGGGATATGCATATATCTACTCTTGGATACATTTTTCTCATATGCATGATTTCTATGAGATCCTAGATTATTCCTTCTAGATCTCTTTTTACATTCTTCTACCCTATGGCCATGGCCATTAAATGCAAAGCAATAACTGGAGAAGGATGGCATATTACTTATAAAATTATTCTACCATGCATGAGGAGATCTTACCGGTCTGGAATCTCCATTTGTCCTCCTTTGAGGATGGATCTTGGGTTGTCCATTCTTTACATTTCTTTCATTTGATCTCTTCTTCTCCCACACTTGTTTTGTCTTGTGGGCAGTAGCACTTCTTTGTCTTCTACTGGTAGGAGGTCTTCTTTGCTCTCTTTTCCTACTTCTAGTGAAGTTGCCTTCTCCCATCTTCCCTTTTCTTTTGGGATCTGCAATGTTCTTTCTTCTTGTAGCACCGATTTTTATTTTTGTTTGTAGGTCTTAACTGGTTGTAGTTATATCAACCTTCTTTTGGGGGGAATTTGAGACATTGAAGGCCTGCCCCTTGTTCTCTCTATTTGAGGAGACAAATATAATGTGATTGTGGGGGAAATCCTTGCTATTAGAGCATTCACCTGCACCACTTCCTAATCCTCTAGTATCCTTGGAGTGCTTTTGCTTCTTCAACATCTTTTCCAAGGCCTCAGTGCTGCCATCATACCAGATCCTTACCTTGAGCTCATCTTGACATTTCTCAAGGTCATTTTGGAGAACATCCATTTCTCCAAGTAGCTTATGACATTGTCTATCTTTTACTTCTAGCTCAGATGCTATATCACTATATCAACACTCCCTAGTGTCTTCAACTCTGAGATACATTTCTTAGATTCCTCCAGGCATTTGTTCAACCAGTTTTGCTCCACTATAGCAACATTCTTGAATAACTTGTATTCATTTCTTACTCTATAGAGTTCTTCAAGTGCATTTACAAGATCACCTTAAAGATCAACTTCTGCTTCATCTTCTTCTTCACATTCACTATCACTACCGAACACATAGGAATGATCTGCATGATCTTTCTCAGATGTGTGCCTCTCATCTTCTAATTCTTGAGCCATGAAGAGGTGGGTTCCTTCTTCATGAAAGCTATGACTGCTAGTAGATCTACCTTCATCATCTATAGAGACATGAGATTCATTTCTCATCACATCATCACAAGTCAGGTTTGCACTAGTGGGCTCATTTCCATGGAGCTTCTTTAGTCTCTTCCATAAGCTTTTTGCTGATCTGCATCTGTCCACCTATGAGGAGACATCATTGGTTAACCCACAAAGTATAGCCTTCATTGCTGCTTCATTGCATTGGTTTCTTCTTTCTGCATTAGAGTTGGTGGGAGGACTGACTTTACTAGGGAAGCTATTTACAATAGACATCCACACATCAAACCCTAGAGAGGATAAATAGATTTCCATTTTACAACTCCAAATAAATAGTTTGAACCATCAAACACTAGAGAAGTAATTGACACTAAACAAACCATTGTGTCCTTAAGGAAGAATATACCTAAGCTAGAGAATTCTCATCTGACTGGGAACCTAGGCTCTAATACCAATTGTTAGACACAACACACTACTGAGAGGTAGTTGAATCAGTGGTTCTCAAAATTTTTCCTTTAACAACCCTATGAGAGTATACCAGTTATAAAATTTAACTCAATGCAAGATTGCTAATCACAAATGCATTCACACAAGAGGGACAGCACATAAAATCAACATATATGAGGAAAACTCAAGATGGGAAAAACCTTGGTGAGAAACGTTGTTGGAGACTACTGCTCCAATCCAGCCTCACGATGAATCTCAAATTATAATGTTTAGGGCACAAACCCAAGAAGCACCAACCCCTGATTTTAGGGCACCAACACAAGGAGAAACAACCACTAATTTTAGGGCACCAACCGAAGGAGCTACAACCCCTACACTGAGCTACAACTTAGTGAATACAAAGCATAAACATTTACAAGTTAATAACCTTGATACAAATGGATTTTGTAACTCTTCTTCAAATCACTCTGCTGGATGTTCTTATCTAGTTATCTGTTGACTCTCTTCCTCACCCACTCGATGCTACAATCTTATCTTCTGCTGCAACCTTAAATGTTTAGCCTCTTCTCCTTCTCTACCGGTTCTCTCTGCTGGTTATCTCTTCTCTTAATAACTTTGTTGCTCTTCACCAGTTCTATCTTCTGCTGGTTCCTTCTTGTCAACTCTGCACTCTTTTGCAATTATTCTCTACCGATTTTGGTCACTATCAGTATACTTCTCTTAAAAACTCTCTTGCAGACTATTGATTCCTCATCCTTGCTGGTTGATCCTCTCAACCTGATTCTTACTCGTACACCCTCAGTCTCTTTTCAAGTACTCGTTGAGTACTTGACAAATTTTCTCTCACTTCTAGAAGTAACACTTTCCCCTTCAACAAAACTTTACAATATCTTTGGTTTGCATATTTATAGCCTGGTCTTCCCACCAAGAGACAATTAAAATTGTAGGCGGTTAGGGTTTCCACATCAACCTCAAGGAAAACCAAATCCAATTAGATCTTATCTGATCTGATCTCCCAGACAGCTATGTTCACCTTACCACCATTAACGTGCCTTCAAAAACACATTTTCTATATTTAGGAAACATAGACAATTAGTCGGTGAGACAAAAGATTAATCACCATTAATGGATCTATATATTTCATCACCAACCTTATTAGGCACCTAGACACTCTACATTGATCGATGCATCTCATCGATTACTTTTGATCAACCTTCCTTGAGTCGCACACCTCTACAATGACTCTTCAACATACCCCATGATTTATGGGGTCTACCATTATTATTTACCAACTCTGCAACAACTACATCGATACACACCTCATCTACTGCTGCATGCGTGTCCGCCACCTTGACTCCGAATGGCATCCATATCAACATCCACCTCTTCTTGAACAAATGTGTCAGTATGGATTGGATCACCAAGCAACTCCATTATCAGGTTCGTCTACTGGCTTACAAACCCTGCCCATTAAACCCTCAAACTGATCTATCATTAACCTTACACTATGCTTCTCTCCTGGTAGAATACACAACCGGTCGACACTCTTGCTAACCTACCTTATGTACATGTTCATTAGATGGGAATTCTTCTACATCTTCACCTTGTCCATATTACTGGTGGACATACATAATGGTAAACACCTTGATGACACTATGTCATCAACCTTCACAGACTGCATCTTCAATCAGGCCATTTTCCTCTATCTGCATATGCTTATCCTTGCCTTCTTCCTATTTAGGTCAGACCATATCTAAGCTAGTTTGTCAAAGTGACCAACCTATCACTCTTCATTTGTATCGGTAGCTCAACATGCCTTCTCTGTCAGTCCAGTGCATAACCCTAGTTTCATGCACTTCAAGCATTCCTTTGATTCACTAGTAGATCTGGTGTGAGCCTTCAAACACCTTCCTTTACCTCTTCTTCCTTATCTCACAAAACTATGATGCACACTATGCATAATATGAGATAAGCTCCACTTACCAGTGATCATGAATACTTGTCATTTGCATCTTGCAATGCACTCATGTGGCTTCCCTCTTTTTGTAACATATCTTTGAACACACATATGTGATCCAATATGCGCACACTCATTTCCAGTCATCCCTTCTCATGGTGAATGCATTTTCATCCGGTGGGAGTCCCGCTGTTCTGCATCCACACAACATATCGGTGACTAGTACATCCTTCTCCTATGTTGATGTGATTTAGGTAACATTCTACCTCTTCATCACAAACAACAACTCAAGAACATTTCTTATACTGCTTGTACACTGGTCACAAGCTCTCTCACATGTCATCACATGCTCATTGGTTAGCAACCATACATTGTTAACATATCACTTGTCTATTTTCATGCTCTCCTTACCGGTGATAAACTGTACCGATAACCTACCTATCTCTTCCACACAAGTCTCCAATGGTCATTCTTTTGAATGAAAGTCTCTCCCTTTCCTGTGACCTGCAACACAAGGTGATATAAAAGATATCTCATCCTATACTCCTTCATGAAAGTTCTTCACATACATCTCTTATACTGGTAGCCATCATATACCGGTTGACATCAATGACGATACAATGCCAACACTTGAGTGGTTTTGGGAGCCTTGTAAACCCTCTTTCACAGGTTGTGGGAGCCTTGTAAAACCCACTCTCATGGTTGAGGAAGCTTGTAAAAACCTTATCTTTTTGTCCTTCTCAGTAGGTTATGGGTGCCTCAAAAAACCCATGGTATCTATTGAAGGTTAAGGGAGCCTTGATAAAACCCTTGCACTTGTGAACGACTTTGCCTTCTTCCTTTTCAACTAGGTTTCTTTCACTTCTCTTTATTTCTAGGTTGAGTTTGGATTGCTGGTTATCTTTGATGTATCTTTCGATTGCTGTCTATTTTTTAATTTTGGATCCTTGTAAAATCCAAGGGTTTCGGGTCTCTTAAAAACCTATTGTAAGGGGTTTTGGGTCCCCTTAAAACCTATTTTCCCTTAATAAAAAAACAAGGTAAAAAATATCCTAAACGCAACATATAATAATTCTTCAATTTCAGTCAAAGACATAACATAAATTTTTTAGATGGGATCACAAGAAGAAACCTTTATTTGTTTTTTACATGGCCAAAATATAAAAGTGTATTGTCGTAAAATTAGAATCATAGCTAATGAAAAATAAGGTACTCACTATAAAATGAATCATACATAAATATTGTAAGCTTATTTAAGAATCTAAAAGCACATTGATAGATTTTATATTTTTACAATAGGAAAAAGACATATCTTGAAGACTCGGTTTTGGAAGACTTCATTCACCTGTTACTTCAGTACACATTATATGATATATTAATTATAAGAAACTTATCATTAAAATATTTCCACTATCATATGATTAAAATTTTATCTAATGTTCTTAATTCACTAAGGAAAAATATTTTTTGATGAATTTCAAGTAAATTTAGTAATACTTCGATCAAATTTGTCGAAATTTTTTTATAAGTGATGTAATTAGGAAGAATCACTTATCTTTTTCTCATGTAGTTTATAAGATTTTGTAATGGATTACTTGTCTTTATTTTGTTGGATTATTTTGATCTTTTTTTTGCAGACTATTTCAACTCTTGAAGGGCATTTCAATTATTGATTTGCTAGTGTTTGGCATGTAGATGGTCAAGATACTCTACGATGCTTGCAACCTTTCTTCCTATCTTTATGTTTTAAGGGGCCATACAGGTATGATGAAGGTGATATGGTTTTGATCAGATCGATGATTTATAGCCATGGCCGAATCAATACATAAATATATGTAAAGTCAAGCAATGATGAGGCCAATGTTGATATGCTTGAGATATTACTACTGAACTATTAGATCATGTAATATAAAAGACATTTTAAATGCAAAAATAATTGTTTGCATCATTTCTTATGTTGATCATGCAACATTGAAGTAGTTGTGATATTTTGACACATTTCTCTTGTTCTAGATACAACGATAAAGACCAAAGTGAGCTTTATTAGCTTAGCACTTTGAAAATTTTCTATTTTTTTATACTCATAGGATAACTTGCCCCATGTTTTTAGGATCTTACAACCTCTTAAGAATCCACTCTTGTAATTAGGGTGGAAGTTGTTCTATAGGCTACTAGCATCATATACATATATAAAAGCTTCATATTCTTGATATATATAATATGTACCATTGTATCAATAATTTATATGAAATATTGGTGAATAATATTAAATTTTTAGTGAATATAATTTAATATGAAAATTGTAATCAAATTTTGTAAGTTTTGCTTGACCTCTTTAGGTACTTTTTATGAACAAAATTTCAATTTTATAGGATTAATGCATTTTATCTTAAAATAGTCATTTCCATAAAAGAATTAACTAGTAAATCTAATGATTTTAAAAGAACTATTTCCACTCCCATAATGATATTTTTGCAAACATTTAACATTGATTTTAAAAAATATAAGTATGGTAGTATAATTTGATGCACGTTATATTTTTCCATAATTTATTGGAAAGAAAATATCAGACAAAATGGAGTGTTGATGTGCGTTTCAACAAAATTAGCACATAAAAATGAATTAACATCTTGGGAAAGTATGATAGTTATTGTTTGGACTCAGCATACCAAATCAATTATTGCTTGGATTGATCGATTCAACATCGCCTGTAAACATAATCCATTATTGTTTGGATTGTTTTCTCCATGCCTAGCAAATGAAATCGGAGTCAAGTATGTGTGCGTTCTTAAGTCAAGACGTGCGTAATTCTGTAGCAACTAAACCACCAAAGAAACACTTCAAACTATTTTTATGCGCACTTCTATTATACACCATACGTTTTAGGTGGGTAGATAGACACGGGTATCCCACCACCTCCTATTGAAGTAGGCAGTCGCTGGATGGTTTTTTACGAAATAGAGGCCAAACAAATTAGTGGACGTTTGTTCACTCAAAGGTTGTGCTTAAGCTTGATTCTGGCATTCTCATTAACAATTACCACCACAATACCCATTCAAAACACCTCCTATTCTCTTCATGTCTCTGCTTTACATAGCCCTCCCATGGATGAAACATTTTGTATGTGAAATAGCATGTATGCTACTTGACCAAGGGAATGAAGATTCTTTTGAAAATAGTGACGTGGATGTTAGAGGATTCCATAATTCCTACCACCGTTTACACTACAGTTAAGCTTTTGTTTTCATCGTAGATCACTCCCTTCTTCCACCCTTAAATTTTTCAGTTTGCATATTATGGATTTTCAAACTTACAGTTATTAGCCACAAAAAACTATATACAATAATTACCTATACTTTCCAGAATTTACTACTAAATGTTATAGAAATTTTTGTGTGCTCGATAAAATAACGCAGATGTAAAATATCAAGAGGTGGTAATAAAAAAATCCTTTTTATTCTATTGTCTGTGTCGTAGAACATTTCCTTTGTTGTTTTCAGTTTATTTTTATGCCTCGGCCCACCTGCATGTGGTATCAGAGCCAGTTTGAAGCCCATATCATAGCAAGGTCGAAGGAGATATTTGGAGGTTGCTTGTGACCATTTGTGACAGACATCAAACAAAGTATTACAACATTGAAGGAGGTCTAGAAAAATCTTGAAATTATTGTAAGAAGTCGTAGCTTGAGACAAATCAGATCTCTAGTAAAAGGGATAGTTGCATATATTTAAAGGAGAATTTTCAGATTGATCGTAGATTTTTGAAGACGATTGAATCTAGGGTTTACAGATATCATTTGCAGACGTGGAATCAAGAATTTTTCAACCCAATTTTTTCTGGCAAAAATTATGATAATTGGTCATATTGAATGAAATTGATATTTTGTTCACAAGAGTTATCAGAAATAGTTGAAAAAGGTTACATAGAACCACAAGATGAGTCTAATTTGAGTACTGATGAAAAGAATAAGCTTAGCAAAAACGAAAAAAAGAATATAAGAGCTTTGCAGATAATCGGACAAGGACTGGATGATATAGTTGTTGGAAGGATCAAGCCAGCCACATTGGCCAAACAAGCTTGGAACATTCTTGAAACAACATATCAAGGTACTAGCAAGGTAAAAATTGGCAAACTACAAGCTCTTAGAAGAGAATTTGAAAATTTGCCAGTGAAAGATTCTGAATCGATAGACCAATTCACATATTATGTTACAGATTTAGTTAATCAAATAAGGCAAAATGGTGATGAGCTAACAGATCAAAAGGTTGTAGAATTTTTTTTAAGAAGTTTGCCTAAAATATTTGATTCTATTATTGTGGTAATTGAATAATATAAAGATTTGCCCACATATTCTATAGATGAGTTGGTTGGCTCTTTGAAAAATCATGAACACAAAATGAATAAGAATGATAATACCTCATTGGAGAATGCAATCAAAACACAAATGACATTTGGCATAGTTAAAGGAGGAAATTTGGGATTCAGAGGAAGAGGAAGAGGAAGAAACAATTATCAAAGAGAAGAAATAATTCTAGATTCAAGTGGAAGGAGAAATCAAAATTTCAGCTCGAGGGGACACAAAAACAATTATGTATCACAAAGGTTTGACAAATCAAATGTGCAATGTTATTACTGCAAGAAGTATGGTCATTTAGCAAATGAATGTCAAAAGAAACAAGTTGATATGAGCAAACAAAATGCAAATTTTTCTAAGAGTAGATCTAAAACATGATTCATTACATGCCATGTAGGTCAAGAAAGTTCAAATAATATTTGGTTTCTAGATAGTGGTTGTAGTAGTCATATGGCTGGAAATAAGAATTTGTTTGAGAATTTGTATATTTCAATTAAATCTGAAATCAAATTGGGTAATGATAACATTGTTGAAGTCATGAGAAAAGGTGTAGTTAATGTGATAACAAAAATTGGTAAGAAGACTATTCCTGATGTTTATTTGGTACCTGGTTTGAAGTATAATCTTATATGTGTGGGATAAATTATTCAAAAATATTATAGAGTTTCTTTTGAGAATAATGTGTGCACTATATTTGATATTTCTCCTAGTAACATTGTGATTGCAAAGGTTGAAATGAAAAATAACATAATGTTTCCACTTTTCATGAAAAGTCAAATGATGGAAGAGATTGGAGAAAGTTTGAAGGCATCAAGTCAAGATCAAGCATCGATATGGCATTTAAGGTATGGTCATTTAAATTTCAAAGGACTGTGTTTGTTGCAAAGAAAGGAAATGGTAAGAGGTTTACCCCCTATTGAAGCACCATTAAGTTCATGTGAAAGTTGTATTTTGGCTAACTGACATAGAGAGAGTTTTCCAAATGGAGTGTCATATAGAGCATGGGCACATTTATTATGCATCCAAATCCATGGTCCAATGCAAGCAACATCATTAGGGGGAAGCATTTATTTTCTAACATTCATTGATCATTTTAGGAGGAAAACATTGGTTTATTTTTTTAAATATAAATCTAAGTCATTTGGATAGTTTAAGGAGTTCAAAGAATTGGTTGAGAAACAAAGTGACTTATCCATCAAGGTATCGAGATTAGATAGAGAAGGTGAATACAAGTCAAATGAGTTTTTGGATTGTTGCAGGTATCATGAAATAAAGAAACAATTTACTACAAGTTACACACCTCAGTAAAATGGTGTTGCAGAAAGGAAGAATCAAACAATAATGGAGATGACAAGGAGCATGTTGAAAAGAAAGAATCTACCTAATGAGTATTGGTCTGAAGAAGTAGCTTGTGCAATTTATATCTTGAATAAGAGTCCAACAAAAATTGTTCAGGACATGATTCCACACAAGCATGGAGTGGTAGGCATCATATTGTTTTTGATTTTAGAATATTTGGTTGTATTACATATGCACATGTACTCAAGGAAACAAGAAGTAAATTGGATTATAAGAGTGAAAAATGCATCTTTATTGGCTATGATGAACTTTCTAAGGCATATAATTTTTGTAATCATATAACCAAAAAAGTCATTGTAAGCAGAGATGTTATATTCAAAGAAGAATAATCTTGGGATGGAAATATAGACAAGACATTTACAGGTGGAATTGCAATACCATATGATGAACAAGGAGAAAAAGAGAAAGGAGAACAAGGAGGAAGTCCATCAAGAAGGCCACAAGGAGAAAAATCACCAAGTCCACAAGTAAGTAATGACTCAAACACTATACTTGAATCATTGAGACCAAGACTAATGCAGGAGCACCAATGTAGTTCATACCGGTTTGAGCAATTAATTGTGAAATTGCTTGGAGATCGTGGCATTTCTTCATGTTTCAAAATTTAGTGTTGTGGATTTGGATATATCACCTTGAGTTAAATGTCTTTCTCATATTCAAGATTCATGGCATTTGGATTTGATTCCAGTGAGGTCAATTCTGGCATTGGCCTGATGTTGACGTGTTCTTACCAGTTAGTCTTGCAAAGTGTTGATAAAAGTTGAATTGAGTTACGGTTGATTCTCACGACTTGCAGATTGTTGAGTTATGTTTCTTGTGCCTTGTTGGATGATCTTGGGGAACAACATGTAGTTTTATGATTTTTGTGATGTTATTAGTGATTAAATTCGACATGTTATTGTTTACACGTTTCATTATGAACCGGTTGGTCTTAGGCTGAATTGATTGAGTTATTATTATTTGTGGACAATATAAAGAGAAGTTTTGTGAATCATTTTAAGGGGTAGGAGAGAGAAGACATAAGCTAGAGAAAGAAGAGATCGATCAAAGATGTAGATATTGATGAGATTCTAGTTCGGTAGGACTAAAGCCAAAAGGGTTGAGGTTCAAAACAAGGTTGAACCAGTTGACTATTATTGAAGGCCGAATTCATGTGTAGATGATCTGAGGATCTTATATTGGTGTTGTAAGAATTATTTATAATCTTGGTCTATGGTCCCACATGTGGCATATGTAATTCTTGAAATTTTTATAAGAATTATTTATATTGTTTACCAGTTATGTATTTTGTACCGTTACTAGTTGTTCTTTCTGCTCTATCTGGTGTTGTGTTACTGGTTATCAGTAAATATTGCATGGTTTTTGTGTTTAGTCTATAAGGTGGGGATGTTCTTCATTGGATATCTCTACCTTGACTGTACCACATGGTATCAGATCTGGTTTGTGAACCTGTTATTGTAGAGAGTGCTGATTATGTACCGGTTGGTTGGAAAGGAAGTTGAGTCATCTTATCAAGTTGTTCAGATCACCAAACATGAGGCATAGTAATGTTTGTAGGTATACCGCCAATCCTAGAGCTTGAGATTGAGGTAGTTAGATGGTGGAGGCTTGAATAGATCGCCGAACTGAGGTAGGTTATAGAGTGGACTAGTGGATCACCAAGGAGAGGCAACAAAAAGCTGTATTCAGACCACTGAATCCAAGAGGCAGTTGCAAGTACCTACTGATCGATCGCCAAATCTGATCAAGTGATGGGAATCACATTTCAATTAACCCTGAGAGCCTTATGTAGGAGCACCGGTGTAGTTCATATCGGTTTTAGTAGTTAACTGTGAAATTGCTTCGAGATCATGACATTTCTTCATGTTTGAGAATTTAGCTTTGTGGATTTGGATTTATCGCCTTGAGTTTGTTGTCTTTATCATATTCGAGATTCATTGCATTTGGATTTAATTCTGGTGAAATATTGATTCCGGTATTGGCGCGGTGTTGATGTGTTCTTAGTAGTTAGTCTTCGAGAGTGTTGAGCAAAGTTGAATTGGGTTGCAGTTGATTCGCATGACTTGCAGATTGTTGAGTTATGTTTCTTATGCCTTGTCTGATGTTCCCAGGGAACCGCATGTAGTTTTATGCTTTTTGTGATGTTATTAGTGATTTGAGCTGACATGTTAATGTTTACACATTTTATTATGAACTAGTTGGTCTTACGCCGAATTGATCGATTTATTATTATTTGCAGATGGTATAAAGACAATATTTGTGAATCATTTCAAGGGGTCGGAGAGAGAAGACAAAAGCTAGAGAAAGAAGAGATTTATCAAAGATGTAGATACCAGCGAGATTTTGGTCTCATAGGACTAAAGCCAGAAGGGTTGAGGTTCAAAACAAGGTTGAACCGACTGACTCTTACTAGAGGCCGAATTGATGTGCAGATGATATGTGGATCTTATATTGGTGTTGTAAGAATTGTTTATATTCCTAGGCTACGGTCCAGCATGTGGCATATGTAATTCTTCAAACTGTTATAAGAATTGTTTATATTGTTTACCAGTTATGTATTTTGTGCTGTTAGCGGTTGTTCTTTCTTCTTTATCTAGTGTTGTGTTACCGATTACCAGTATACCTTGCATGGTGTTTGTGTTTAGGCTGCAAGATGGGGATGTCCTTTATTGGATCTCCCTACCTTGACTGCATCAAAGACTAAAAAGGAAGAAGATTAGAAGTTTGCAAGAAATTTATGATCAAGGAGATAGGATAGATATGTAATGAATTTTTGGTTTATTGGCACAAGATCCTATATATTTTGAAGACGTAATTAAGGGATAACATTGGATTATTGCAATGAATGATGAAATGGAATCTATTGTGAAAATGATACAGGGGAATTAGTTGATTTGCCTAAGAACAAAGAATGTATAGGTATGAAATGGGTTTATAAAGTTAAGTATAATGCAAATGGTGAATTTGATAAATATAAGGCAAGGTTAGTAGCTAAGGGGTTTGCACAAGAATATGGAGTTGATTATAATGAAACATTTGCACCTATAGCTAGACTTGATACTGTTAGAATGATGCTAACTATTATAGCTCAAAGTAACTGGTTAGTCTACCAAATGGAAGTAAAATTAACTTTCTTGAATGTATATTTAGAAGAAGAAGTCTATGTTCAACAACCACTAGGATATAAAATAAATGGACATGAAGACAATGTATACAGGTTGAAGAAGGCACTTTATTAATTGAAGGAGACACCAAGAGCATAGTACAGTAGGATAGATTCATATGTGATAAAGAATATATTTAATAAAAGTACTAGTGTGCCCACTCTATCCATCAAAGTCAATGAGCAAGGTCATATTTTAATTGTTTGTTTATGGGTAAAACTACGTATCTGTGTTTCACCTACAACTAATTTGTGTGATTTTGTTGAAAGTTGTTTTGGCTAGAAGGGTTGTAGCTGGAAGGGTTCGGGTCAAACAAATGTCGTATGTACACTAGGATGCTATAAGGGGTCATATGTGGTCCTAAGGGGTTATGCATGTGTTAGAACACACACATTATCTCTTAGGACCACATATGACCCCTTAAGACACTATGTGATCCTAAGGGGAATGCCGTATGTGTACTAGGATGTTATAAGGGGTCATATGTGGTCCTAAGGGGTCACACATGTGTTAGAACACATGCGTGACCCCTTAGGACCACATATTCAACCCCTTAGGACAATGTACATGTGATCTTAAGGGATTATATGTCGTAGATACTAGGATGTTATAAGGGGTCATATGTGGTCCTAAGGGGTCACACATGTACAATGTTAGAACACACATGCATGATCCCTTAGAACACCAATGTATGTAATCTTAAGGGATCGATATGTCGTGCATACTAGGATTATATAAGGGGTCATATGAGGTTTTAAGGGGTCACGCATGTGTTAGAACACATGCACGATCCCTTTGGAGCACATATTCTTGACCCCTTAGGACACTAATGTATGTGATCTTAAGGGACCGATATGTCATACACACTAGGATTTAATAAGGGGTCATATGTGGTTCTAAGGGGTAAAACATGTGTGTTAGAACACATGTATGGCCTCTTAGGACCACATATGACCCCTTAGGACACTATGTGATCCTAAGGGGAATGTTGTATGTACACTAAGATGTTATAAGGGGTCATATGTGGTCCTAAGGGGTCATGCATGTGTTAGAACACACGTGTGACCTGTTAGGACCACATATGACCCCTTAGGATGATCCTAAGGGGAATGTCGTATGTATAATAGGATGTTATAAGGGGTCATATGCCATCCTTAGGGGTCACACATGTGTTAGAACACATTCCTGACCCCTTAGGACCACATATTCAACCCCTTAGGACACTATACATGTGATCTTAAGGGATTGTATGTCGTAGACACTATGATTTTATAAGGGGTCATATGTGGTACTAAGGGGTCACACATGTATAGTGTTAGAACACACATGTATGACCCCTTAGGACACTAATGTATGTGATATTAAGAGACTAATATGTCATAAACACTAGGATTTAATGAGGGGTCATATGTGGTTCTAAGGGGTCACACATGTGTGTTAGAACACACGCGTGAACTCTGAGGACCATATATGACCCCTTACCCGACACTATGTGATCCTAAGGGGAATGTCGTATGTATAGTAGGATGTTATAAGGGGTCATATGTGGTCCTAAGGGGTCATGCATGTGTAAAAACACACATGTTATCTTAAGGGATTGTATGTCATAGACACTACGATAACATATAAGGAGTCATATGTGGTCCTAAGGGGTCACACATGTACAGTGTTAGAAAACACATGCATGACCCCTTATGACCACATATGACCCCTTCTAGGACACTATGTGATCCTAAGGGGTACATGTTGTATACAATAGGATGTTATAAGGGGTCATATGTGCTCCTAACGAGACACACATGTGTTAACGCATGCGTGACCCCTTAGGACCACATATGACCCCTTAGGTCACTGTGTGATGGACTAAGGGGTATGTCGTTCACACTAGGATTTTATAAGGGGTCATATGCAATTCTAAGGGGTAGGACCACATATGGCCCCTTAGGACACACTGGGATGTTATAAAGGGTCATATGTGGTCATAAGGGGTCACACATTTTTTAACACCTACGTGACCCCTTAGGACCACATATGACCCCTTAGGACACTATGTAATGGACTAAGGGGTATGTCATACACACTAGGCTTTTATAAGGGGTCACATGCGGTCCTAAGGGGTCACACATGTGTTAGAAGACATGCGTGAAACCTTAGGACCACATATGACCCCTTAGGGTCCACTATGTGATCCTCTATGGTCCTAAGGGGACTTATAGTGTCATTAGGGCCATATCTGGTCTTAAGGGGTCCTAAGGGGTCATGTTGTGTGTGTAATAGAATGTGAAAATGGGTCACATTGTAGAGGATTTATTTTGTCTAATTTGTTTAAATTTGTTATCTAAGTTTTATAATGTTTTTTTTAAATTTGAATTTATTAAGTTTTCTAACGTTTTAATTTATTATATGTAGATTTGTAACATTTTTCTAATTTTTTTTTTGCTAATGTTTTTCTTAATGTTTTTCTAAGTTCTAATTTACTACCTTAGTTTTCTAAGTTTTTCACAACATTTTTTTAAAAAGTTGAAAAAAATACATATAGAGTTATTTAATTTTAAAAACAAATTGACATTAAATCAAAACATTAAATTTTCAAACATTTTTATAAAATGCTAAAAACAATAAATATACAATTATTTAATTGAAAAAAGAAATTAACAAACAAATTATTTATGAATTTTTAAATAAATTTAATAAGAAAAAGATATTATTAAACAAAAGAAGGGTTATTTTGTGCACCTGAAATAATGTAGGTCGAAAGTTGAAAGGTGAGATGCGCTGGTTGTTGTAGATAGGGCACAGTGACATGGTGCTGATGTCGGGTTTTCTCTAACCCCCTCTGGACAAAGAAAAATACAAATTTAAAAATGATAGTTTAATTGTCGTTTTTCGGTTTTTATAGAAGTTGAAAAAAAAACAATTCAAAAAGGGGTTTGATCGAACCCATGTCCGATGGTGGGTTCGATCGAACCTAGAGTGGGGGCTCGCTCGAACAACCCTAGTTCTTTCGAACCCCCCTCCACAAAAATTCTCCACCTCTGCTAATTTTCTTCGTTGGAAAAACTGAGAACCATTAATGTGGTATAGCCCATTGCTAAATGCACTATACACAAGTGCTTAATCTTGTCCCAAAATAAGTTGAGTTGAAAGATTCTGCCCTCTCTGGCTAGCCACAACTTAATGACAGAGTTGATACTATCGAGTAACTTTTTGTCAAGTAAAATTCCCTCCACACTTAGCAACTAGACTTCTTTAAGGAAGATAAAGTTGTCGGATAAATTCTTTCATGGAAATTTGGATATGAATTTATTCTTCTTCTTTGGAAATGTTGTCTACACACTCCAATAGCCTCTCAAGTACTCTACTTAAATCCTTGGCCAAGTGTAAGGAGCTTCAACTTTTGGATTTCAGACAAAATCTTTTGAGAGGTGAACTTCCTTGGTACCTAGCGAATTTTTAGAAATTGAGAGTATTGGGCCTGGGGTACAATGAGCTTCATCATAGCCTTCTTACATGGATGGTAAACCTAACGAATTTGTAGGTGTTGGATTGGTCAATCAATAAGCTTGACGGAGGAGTATCCCCTAATCTTGAGAGTCTACAAGGGTTTAAAAAGAAGGGAAATCCACAGATGAGTGGAAACACACTGTATAAGGAAATACCCATTTTAATAAAAGGAAATGAGTATAGGGTGAATATGTACTGACATTAAACACCATATTTGACTTATCAGTGAAAAATATCAGCGGTTAGATACCAGAAGGCACAGGGAATTTGAGCAGCCTAAGATCACTAAATTTGTCTGGAAATCATTTGGAAGGTAAGATGCGAGCTTCTCTTGCGTAGATATGGACTCTAGAGCAGTTGGACTTGTCTAAAATAAAGCTGTGAGGGCACATTCCTAAGGAGCTCTCTTTATTGTCCCTATTGGCCTACTTGGATCTATCTTCCAATAGTCTTTGTGGACAAATACTTAAAGGACCGCAATTCGATACATTCACTGCCAAGCCATTCCATAAAAATCTATGTTTATGCGGGGACCCTCTACAAAGTTGCAGCCCAAAGAAAAAACTTCTCTAGTCCCATCGGCCTCGCCTTCACTGAGAAATTTCAAATCAATGTAGACCATAATTGATGCAAAAATGTCAATTATTGCTCTGGGGTTGGGCTTCGGGGTTGCCTTTGTTGGAACAATGTCAATGATAATATGCTGGGACATAGTTTAGCTTTGCATCAGGGTCCTCAAAATCAAAGGCTTTTGTGGAGTTGTAGAATCCCAAACGTGTTGTTGGAATTTGAACTATAGCCCACGCTTTACATTTCATTCATCCCCATCCACGTCCACTGGTTAGTTCTTCAGTTTCCAACTGTTTTGGTCTCATCAAACTTCTTGAGAGATTTATAAGCTTGTTGAACGTAATCCATTAATAGGGTTTACCTATTTATGGCTAGGTCAAAGTTCAAAGAAAATAATTATAGATACATATTAGAATTAAGCATCAAAGTATAGTATCCTCATTGCCAACTCATTAAGCTAAATACTTTATGCATGGTTTACTGAATGTATGTTATGATATATTATCATACACTTAACATATTAATTAATATATGTATAGATATTTAATTAGGAAGAGGTTGTCACAATATGTTTAGAAAATAGTTTATCTATTCTTTAATTGAATGTTTAAATTGTGTAGATAATGTTATAGTTAGAACGTTCTAAAATCATATTGAAAAAAATTATGCATGATAATAAAAAAAAAATGTCTGAGAGTGTAGTCACATAAATCTGTCCATTTTAATTAAATGAATATTTCATATTTATTTGATTAAAAATCCACTAACCTTCAGTTAATTAAATTAATATTTAAATAATTCATTTTCAAACATTCTCTTATTAATTAAATAAATTATTCAATTTATTTTAATTAATTCATTAAACCAAATTCACAATCAATTAAATGAATAAATCACATTTATTTCATTTAATCCCCTTTTCCTCTTTTAATAAGTTAAATAAAACATTTATTTAAATCATTTATCCCCCCTCACTTGCATTTTCCTACAAATGCAACTTGCACACATTTATTGAAATAAATTAATTTTATTTTAATCAAAAATCCTATTTTCCCTCACCCGCCAAATCCACTTGCACTCTTAAACCCCCTTCTAGATTCTTCTAAAACCTTCCTAATTAACCTAATCCATCCCCTAATTATTGTCACATTCCTAAGCAAGTTGAAGTCACTTCTCAAAGATTTCAAAGTCTTTGAAAAGCATTTAATGCTTTGTGTGTTCAACAATTTAACCTCTAAAAGTCTTCCAAACCATTAATGGCTCTTATATGACCATTTATGGTTAACCCCTAATTCAACCCTCATGTGACTCATGTGTCTCCTCAAGCATTTATTGCTTTGACCATGGTTATCCCTTTTACCTTTGCACAAGAGTTTATCCATTGGATAAAGGCTTTATTCTTTGAATAAATAATTTATTCACTCAACCCAACCTTGACTTTAACTCCCAATTTAACCTTCAGGTCATATCAAGCATTTAATGTTTATTCCCTCTCCTCTCAACCTATCTCATATTGACACTTGTCATCCTGGGATTGGGTTGAAAGCCATCACATGGATTGAATACCATTCAATCCTGACCCTTGTTGAGATTACTCAATCTCAACCATCCATTGCCCTATTTTCACTATAAATAGATCTCTCATTCCTCATTTTCAAAGCCTCAAGCATTTAGCATTCATACTCATAATTCTAAAAACTTGTATGCATCTAAGTTATAGAGAATTTTAGAGAGCATTTAGCATAAAATCACTAATATCTTGTTATTTTGGCCTAAAATAAATCATTTTAGCATCATAGCATCCAATATTAGATTTTATTCACATTTGCATATCATTTTAGATTAAAACATTTCAATCTTGAATCTCCATAAGCATCCATAGTGCAAAAAGCTGCTGAGAGCTACACTAGTTTGGAACTTGGAGAGGAGAGGAACAAAGGAGAAGGAGCTAAGAGTATGTTAGGATGTATTTGGAGATGTCTCATTATATTTATTTTCTTAGTTAAATATTCTTTCATGTTTTTGGTGTCTCTTTTGATATGCCTGCTTAGATTAGTTTTTGGTTGATTAACACTAACAGTTTGTTGTGTTTTTGTGTGTTATACGACCATAGGTTCTAGTCTAATCTTCCCCCCATTTCGCAGTGCATCAGAGAGTATTATTTTTAAATGTAATTGTAAATTATATATGTGTTAATATTTTATATTTTATTCTTAATTATCATTTTAAGAATTTTTTGTGTTTGGTTTCAGCAATAATTTTATATTTTACTTTATTATAGTCATTCTGAAGGAAGAGGAAAGGAAAGAAATAAATATCTTCAAAGATTTATTAATTTGAAAAGTGATAATTTTATAGAGGGTGATGATATATTTTTTTGTATTTTTGCTTGGTTAATGGAAATGATGTAAAGAAATGGTGTGTGAATTTATCTCACCTCTTCATTTTACATGGCATGAGTTTATGTTTTTATTTTTATTTTTTTTATTGAATTACTCTATATGTATTATTTAATGATCATTTTGGTGACAAAATGAATCATAATATTGTAATAAGTAAATTTATATGAATATTAAACAATTGATATTTAAAGACTTTAAGGCGTACTTTTGATCATTTAAGGTCAATTGACTAAATGGACCTAGTTCTTTTTAGTATGAAATAATTCAATGCAAATTTTGATTTCCTTTTGAGATATTTAAAATTACTACAAATATATAGAAAAAATATAATTAGGTAGTTTAAATTATTAAAAAGATCAAAATATTGGGTATGGAGGATTTTGCTTCTTAGAAAAATACTGGTACTAATGAAATAATTTCCATCAATATATTGTTTAAAAACATAAGATAAAAAATATCATCATGTTCTTATTAGATAAAGCATAAGAGGGCCCGAAATCTTATAACAGTAAATGGTAGAAGAGAGGGGTCTCGTGAGTAGTGAGAACACACAACAATAAGAACAATAAACTCAACAACAAACCAAAGCCAATTGAAGAACATAAACTAAAACCAAACGCAAAAGAGGACAAGACTTAACACGACTAGCCAAAAATACCACCCACCAAAGACATGAACCGATGCTCTTCAAAGTGGGGGTTTTAATAGCTTGCCAATATTGGATAAGCTCCTTAAATTTATCATGAACAAGGAGTCTTTTGAGCATGCCCTTGGTAGGATTATTAGTAGGTGACTAAGCTATTGTCTCAAAAATGATAGCAATCAGATCTATAGAAGTACTAGCTGCAATCTCTATAGATCTCTTCCTCTTATCATGTCTTTGCTCAAGCTCTTCCTACATGAGATAATTACAATAAAATAACTTCATGTTGAAAGTAAAATTATAAATAATTTATAGTTCATTACTATCAAGTAAGGAATATCTATTAACTCACATGGGATACACTTTTAAATAAAAACTTTGAGATAAAAGTATAAGCCTAAATTTGATATAGAGCTAGAAGCTACTATTTTTGAGTTAAGTTGTGAAGTCTATGATATATATTGATGTTGAGACCTCCATACATATCTCATTCTTCACTTGTATATATTTGCACATCTCTCTTTTTGAGAGGATTTTTGTTCCATGAGGTTTTCTCTGTTTGTATTAGTTGCATGATTAGTTGTGCATAGGTACTTAACATGGACTAAATGTTGAGACTCATATATTGAATCTTAATAATTAGTCTTCTATCATATTCATAATAATTTTTCTCCTTAAGTTTCATTAAGGGGGGGTGTTGGAGTAAATTATATTTATTCTATTTACTCTATTTAATTTTACTTAGGATACCTTGTTTATTTTTTGATTAAGGGAAAATGGGTTTTGAAGGGCCCCTGAAACCCTTTAGAACATTAGATCAAAAGATAGCCACTAAAGCACAACAAAAAAGCAAGAGACAACACACATAGAAAAGATAATTGACCAGCAAACAAAAATCTAGCAACATAAAAGACACAACAAACATAACAAATAGGACCTACAGAAAAAAACCAAGGCTAGATAAAGTGCTTTAGTAGCTCGATAGCTTCCAGCTCTAGTTGCTCCATGTTCTTAGCAGTCCACTTAATTTCCTCAATCTCCCTCCTTTGGATTTTCTATTTTCTAGTTCTTGTGCGAGTTCTTCTACCATGTCCAGTCTCCTTATCTTCAAGGGTGTCTTCCTTCACCTCCATGGTGTCCTTGAAGGCCTTTTACCCTCGATCAATTTCAAGCTTACTGATAAGAACCTTAATGGTTTTAGAGGCAGCCTTTAAGATCTTATGACTCTGCTCCCCAATATTTTTGAGCGTATTCTTAACCCCTTCAAGCCTTTTTTTTGTAGCCCCAGCTCTATTTTCCAATATTTGGACACTATTACATGAAGCATTAATGATTTCCTGAGTGTTACTGATTGCCTTGGTAATCTCACTTAAACAATCAAGGAGGGAACTCAATTCATTAGTACCAATCACTTCTAAAATTTCAAATTTGCTAGCTTCCTGCGTTTGGTTCGATTTTATTCTTGTTATTTCCTTCTGAACCCAAAGTAAAACCTTGTTGAAGAAGTTTGTTATGCTTTTGAAACATAGGTCAATATCAAGATGGGAGTCATCCTAGGCCTTGTCTCCTGTAGGATCCAAGTTCACCTCTAGACCCACCTCCTTCAAATCTGCACTCTTATCTTCCTTCATGGAGGTATCCTCCCTGACAAGGCCCTTATCCTTAGAACCAATAGAGAAGGGCAAACAAATCTTAGCTCCCACATCCTCATTTCTTAGAGTTTTTCCCTTATGCTTCTGGCTAGAGAGGATTTGGACCTCCTCACTGTTAGTCTCTGTTGAACATAGAGTACCACTGAGAGGGGGGTGAATCAGTGGTTCCTAGACTTTATCTATTTTCAAAGCAACTTTTGAAAGCTGGTTATTGTCTTAAGAACTAAACAATAAAATCAGTAGAGCAAAAAGGTAAACTAAAAAGATCAATCACACAAATGCAACCCATAACACTAGATATACGAGGAAAACCTAATATGGGAAAACCTCAATGAGAAATGCTGCTGGAGACTACTGCTCCAATCCAGCCTCACAAGTAACACACTAGATTACAAATATTTAGGGCACCAACCCAAGGAGCACCAACCCCTACTTGTTTAGGGCACCAATCCAAGGAGCACCAACCCTTGCACCAAGCTCCATCTTGGGGATTAATATTGATACTACAATTTTGATAAAGTTATGGCTTCTTGTTGCAGCTGAATTCTGCAACTCTTGATCAAATATCTTACTATCGAGTGATAGTCTTTTCTTCTCCACTGAATCTCACACTACCAGTTGTGACATTACTTTCTTTGATTATTGGCCTCTATTATCTCTCTCTCTCTCACAGTCTCACAACACACTATGTTACACTTGGATGTTGTCTTGCTCTGCCACACCTTGCTGATTTTCTTAATTGTTGGACTATAGTTGTACTGGTACTCAATCACCACCAGTAAAACCCTCTCATTGTCTTGCTTGCTCACTCACTCTGCAACTTTCTTAGAATAAATTCTAAGGAATATATGATCCTTCACTTTAGTTACTCTCTCTTCTCTCTTTTTCTTCTCTGCAACATTAACTTGCTCTTTCTCGAACTCATATATTTATCACCATGGTTTCTCACCAAAAACACATTCAAATACTGGGCAGATAGGGTTTCCTTTAGCCAACACAATTTGCATGAGATCCAATCCAATCTATCTTGGATCGATCACCTATACTCCAGGGATGCATCTGTACATGTTTTCCATTTTCCAATGCATACTTACCAAAGATAGCAATCACATACAAGATTTCCTACCTTGAAATCTGTTGACTCATAAAATGCTTAGATGTTTCTGTTTCGAGATCTTCTTGCAATTAGAATTCCTTTTTATTGATGCAAGCACCAACTACTCCTTGATCTTCCTCTAATCTTCTTTCTAACTTGAGCCACATCAGTTAGTTACAATCCCATGATTTGTGGCTATTTCATTAATGTTGACTAGCTATTTCAACAACCCTATCAATGGAGGCTTCACTGACCTCAGCATGTTTTCCACCTCAGCTCCACATGGAATCACAATAGTCAATCACTTGGCTCACTGACACACAGTTGGTTCATATTGGATCATTTAGAAAAATCATACCGGTATACGCCTTTATTGGTGAGACCTTCTTCTGCTAACTAGCAGTGTACACTACACCGATAACACATCTTCACCTCCGGTGGTTTGTTATTACTTTAGCATTTTACCTTGCTATCATAAATAGGCAGCCAACTTCCAGACCAGTTTGTTGCCTTACTGGTTGCCCACCATTATGCTATCATTTAGCCATCATCTCGGTTTATTCCTTACCGGTAAGCCTTCCTTATGTCTGCTCACTCTCATGTAAAGTGCCATCATAACGGTCACCCCTTCTTTCTCATTGTTGACCTTTCCAAACCGGTTGACATCAATGACAACTTAATGCCAAAATGCCAACAATATCCCCCTTTGACATTGATGTCAACTTATCAGAAGACACTTTATACCAGTACATTTCTCCCCCTTTGACACAATGACAAGTGGTACTGTATACCCCCCCTTTGATCCATATCGAGCTCCCCCTTTGACCATTATTAACTCCCCCTCAGTCACATAAATCCTTCCTAGGTAGATGACACAACTCCCAACTTGTATTGGAGGTACTCAAATGTGCTTACCAGTAATAGTTTAGTGAAAATATTTGCTACTTGTTCTCCAGTAGGGACATAATCCATCCTTACCTGTTGTCCTTCAACTTTCTCTCTGAGAAAATGATACTTGATAGCAATGTGCTTTGTTCTGGAATTCATCATCAGATTCTTTGCTATGTTGATTACACTTGAATTGTCACACTAGATGAGAATAGGATCAGTGATGTCCACCCATATGTCTTTGAGGGTCTTCTTCATCCAAAGCACCTAAGAGCAACATGTAGCAACAACAATGTATTTTGCTTCAATAGTTGATAGAGAGACTGAGTGCTGCTTCTTGCTATGCCATGAGACCAACTGGCCACCTAGGAAGAATGCACCACCACTTGTGCTCTTTTGATCATCAATACAACTTACCCAATCAACATGAGTGTATTCTTCTAAGATAAAATTTCCTTGTTTTGGATACCACAATCCATAACTAAGTGTCCCTTGTAGGTACCTAAAGATTTTTCCTACAACATTCATATGGGACTGCTTAGGTGCATCTTGGAATCTGGTCACCATGCATACTACCTATACTATATTTGGTCTGGAAGCAGTTAGATACAATATACTACCTATCATGGATCTATACAGAGTCTGATCCACCATTGATGATTCATCATTCTTGCTCAATTTACTACCGGTCACCATGGGGGTACTTATCGGTTTACAATCCTCCAGTTGGGATTTCTTCAACATTCCCTTTACATACTTGATTTGTGAGATAAAGATTCCCTTATCTTGCTGCAATATTTGCAAACCAAGGAAGTATGTCAATTCAGCAAGCATAGACATCTCAAATTCTGACTGCATCTGATTAGCAAATTATTTGTAGAGGATATCCTTGTTGCCTCCAAAGATAATGTCATCTACATACACAACCACAATGATCATGTGGTTCCCATATTTCTTTATATACAAATTATTGTTAGCACTTCCCTTTTTGAATCCCCTCTCCTTCAAGTACTAGTCTAATCTTGAATATTATTCTCTAGGAGCTTGATTTAGACCATAAGGGCCTTCTTCAACTGGAACATAAATGTTTGATCATGATGTAGCATAAACCCTTCCGGTTGCTCCATGTACACTTTCCATTTAGGAAGGTAGATTTTACATCCATTTGATATACTGTATAACCCTTGTAAGCAGAGAAGGCTAGAAATATTCTAATTGATTCTAATATAGCTACCAGTGCAAATGTTTCTTCAAAGTCGATCCCTTCTACCTGAGAGTATCCTTTGCACAAAAGTCTATCTTTATTCCTAACAATTTTACCTTCTTCATTCATCTTATTCCGATAGACCCATTTTGTGCCAATTATGTTCTTATCCTCCAGTCTAGGGACTAATTCCCAAGTCTTGTTCTTCTCAATTTGTTGTAGTTCTTCTTCCATGGCATTCATTCATTCCCGTCTTTTTGTATCCTCATTGAATTTTTTGGGTTCAACTTCAGACATGAGGCAGAGATTGACTTGTTCCTCATTAGGGGCAAGTCTTCTTCTAGTCTGCACACCGTCACTCTTATTTCCTAGAATTTTCTCTTTTGGGTGATTCAGTTGCACATACCGGTTGGGAGTCTTCTTGGATGCTTCTTCTGGTTCATTTTTTGACTGAGATTCATCACCTTCATCACCTTCATCACCAGAATCATCATACCGGTTAACCTATGGTTGACATCCTTTGTGCATATCCTCATCAACTTTTACATGCACACTCTCAATGACTCTTCTTAGTCTTTTGTTGTAGTATTTATAGGCCTTATTATTGGATGAGTAACCAGGGAATATTCCTTCATTACTCCTAGAGTCAAAACTTCCTAGACCATCCATATCTTTCTTGATAAAGCACTTGCTTCAAAGTGTTTGACTGATGGTTTCCGATGTAAAGACGTAAATCGAGCTAACTTCAAATAATAGCCGAAATACTTTTTATTCTTAAATAAACTCATAAATCAATTAATAAATCTATTTCATTCCATTTTTCCATCCATAACTTCATTTGATCATTCCATTTAGATCGTAATACACACAAAATTTAATATAATAGATAACGATTCTTCATTCAATAAATTGATATAAGTAGTTTTTCAATCACACAATACTTACACATTTCAAGTTGTCGTAAGTTCAATAACAAAATAATACAAAGTAAAGGGTGAGATGCGTCCATTGATCTGAAACCCAAGCTATCGCCAATGCAATCTTTAGCATGCAGATGAGAACAAGATTCAAGCACTTTTTCTGCCCAACCTTGAAGCTTACGCTTCCCCAGAATTCTTGGTCAATCAAGAATACCTGACCCTGCATGAATTGCTTAGCAAAAGAAATTCAAAAGGCAAGATGGAATCTGGTGCATGCCTAGATGATACAAGCATTTTCATTTTTCTAACTCTTTTAAGAAACAAGCATTCATTATCAATCTAGGATATGGTAGAGAGGATAAAATAAAAGAATTCCATTATTTCAATGGTTAATTCAATTTGATTACTCGACTGAGTATAATGCCATGCATAGCAAAAATAGATAGTTGGAAAAGCAACTATTCTCTCTATAATCCACATTTAGCACCCGTCCTGGAAGGTAACTTTCCACAAACACAAGCCTATCTAGCTTTGTTCACTTAAATTCATACAGAAGACAATCTTTCGGCTTTTAATTCTAGCTTCCTATTTCTTGCAAGATAAAAATACTATGCTAAGAAGATAATCTTTTGTTTGAATAGAAATTAATAAAATAAATCTTTTATTACAACCAATCCTATCTGACAGGAAACAATCTTTTATGGATAATCAAATATACATCTAAAAGAAAACAATTTTCCCTTCTATCTTTCAAGCAATTTAAGGACATGATTAAAATATTTAAATAGCATAATCATTAACATACATTCCATCTCTTATGGTTCAGAATTCTAAGTTTATCTCATCTAAACTCTCTCTATCTTTCCAAGTGTTGTGGTTTATTTACCACTTTTCTCAAAACATCATATTTAGTTTAATACTAATATGTGACTTTTCATGATTTAAAACTTAACACACCGACTTCACTAATTTACCATATCGATAATCTAATATGATACAAGTTCATAAATGCCTATCTATAAGGATTTCTAAATGAGACACTCGATAACCATCTTTACTTTTCATGCAAAATTCCAAGTGAAAGTCTTTCCTTGTGATATCAAAATAACTTCATTATTTAATAAGTCATTATCCTATTATTTCATCTTCTTCGTGGTTCAATCTCAAAGTTTCTCTCTCTATCCTCTTACTTAATTTCTAGAGGATTGGGCAATCTCATTTATGAGAGTTTTACTAAGTTTATCAACAAACTTTAAGAAATTATTTCACTATTGTATCTTTATTTACATGAACGTAATTTTTGAACAATTAACAATGATTCCTTTTTTGACTCTAACTCTTCCATTAGTATATTGCATAGGTCTAACACTAGATAATCCTTTTGAGAATATGTAAAGCAACCTATAATGCAATTCCTACCACTGTTGAACATCTTCCATGCATGTTCTTAGTTATTTTATCATATGTACCTCATAATACATTTCTCTATAAGACTATTCAAAAGAGAGTTCAAACAATTTTGTTCTAATCATGGCTTGACTCAATCAAACTTCATTCTAATAAACAGTATATAACTTCATGACTCACTCACTATCCTTGCATAATGATCAAAGAATTAAGGTAGATCCTACCTCCTTATGCTCTTGTTACTGGCTTGAGGTGATGAACTTGCTTCCCTCTTCACATTTGCCTACTCTCTTTCAAGATGGTTCAAAAAATCTCTGTTGCTTTCCATCTATTGATTCTTCTACTAACTCCATCCTCCATATCCTTCTTTTCTATCTCTTCTATCTCTAAACTTTACTCTGAAATTTGACTCCAAATCTGAGATGATTACGACTTGATCGTAAACACTTCTAAATCTCACTACTTTTCTCTTCTTCATTCCATTCTCTAATCCTTAGTTGCATCTCACCTTTTTCCTCGTCCAACTCAATGGTCTATATATAGTGTTTTTGTCTACCTTCCTTTCCTACTTTCGGGCTATCTCTTCTAGTGGTGGATTGATTCTAAGTGACACCACTCATGATCTAATTGCAACATAACAATCCTAAATGGTTTTGAACACTTATGTGTTCTCCATGCAATGTTATCCATTATCCATTTCATGACACCACACCACTAAGTTGTTAAATTCATAATTATTGATTATCCGTGTGGCTTTTAACTCCAAGACTAAGTCCACTTTACTAAAAATGATTTCCTTAAAACATGCAAAGTTAAATTAAACTAACTTATACATGTTGATCAAGGTGTTTACGTGGGATGATAACCCATGTCTTTTATTAATTCATGCCACCTCACATGTAATAGTCATCACGGTTTATGCTTGCAACGTGGTCAATGTGAAACCAAAGTTGACTATGACTGAAATAATCCCTTAAACTACGCATAATACCATATTGGATATGCACATGGAGTATCCTTTGATAGGAGTGGTCATGGTTTGTAGCATATTTAAAAGGGAGGAGGAATGGTCGGTGGTAATACCGACCCCTCCCTTTAATTAAGGGGGGTGGTCGATATTACTATCGACCAATATCAACCACCCTCATTATTATTTAACTTTCTTAAAACTAACCCGCCACTGCCATGTGTTACGTAATTTTTAGTTGTTTTTATAATTTATTTATATTTATATATATATTTAATGACTTTTCATTAATATATATATTTAACATTAAACTTTGTTTAATAAATTCTTTAATAAACCCTTTCTTTAATTAAATATATATATCGGATTTTCATTACATAATTTAATTTCATAAATACATATACAATAATTATATACATATTTACAAGTACATGATCAAATTATTATTAGAATTCACACACACACACACACACACACACACACACACACACAGATATATATATATATATATAATGCGTATATATTTTTAATCTCAAATGATTATGTCTATGTATAAACAAAATTATTGACGAAGTCAAATTTCACGATAATTGGATATTGATATATGTATACAATTGAATAAATTTCTCATATATATATTATACTATTATTCAATTTACAAAAGTAAACTCATAAGTACAATTTTCATACATTTATACATATCTAAAAAGAACATAAAACCTAAGGTCAATATTCATTTTTTAATCGTTTATATATTTCATCTCTTTTAACAATAAAGCATAATATTTCACCATTACTCATGCAACTTAAATTCAATTCAATCACCACTCACATCATGCAATCAATGCACATGTATAATTATTTAAATCAATCTACTACTCATACTAAATTTATCATTTCAATTTGAACAAACACTCAAATAAGGTCATTTAAATCATCCATCTTTCAAGATGCAAATATAAATCCTACTGTGGTGTGTGAGATTCCATCTATCGTAACGAAATACAAGAGCTAAGACAACTCTACCTGAACCATGTTCTCGCCTTCATCATTGTTCACCTGTTCCTGCATTCACTTTGCACTCAATAGCTTATTAGCAATGACGATCCCAATTTACAATAAAAATTATTACTGATCATTCAATTGTATATAAATCATATCAGTACATTCGATATCCTTTTTTATTTCATTAACAGTTCTGTTTTCATTTCATTTCAATTTTATTTGAAAAATAAATATTATTTTCCTAATTAAATAATCATGGAAAAATAGGGTTCATGACATCCTTCCCCTCTTAAAAGAGACATCATCTTGATGTCTTATTATTCTATCACTAAGCACATACTTTCTCAATATCATAAACATTAACCATTCATTATGATCTCAATCAAATATAGCAATAATAGTATCATCTATACTATCCAAATTTACAACATGCGAATCAAAATCAGAGTATTCAAGTGTTTCATGCATCAAGCAAATACTACTCTAAGAAAACAAAAGATGAATATGATAGTCAATCATCACATCATCCTCCCAAATAGCACTATCATCAGAATATCAGTCCACTGGATCCAATACTGAGTGAAATCTCTACTAAGTAGTCTTAACGCTACTTCGATCAAGAATTTGGATGTGCTTCCCTAGCATCATTCCTAGATCCTATATCCATAAGCAATTGGATTCATACTTCCAGCACATTGAAGGGTCCCACATATCCTAGTACCAACTTTGATGATTTCCTCAATAAAATAAAGCTCTTATGAGGCTTCTCTCTCAAAAGAATTTCTTCTTCAGTAATAATTATCTGAGAGTCTTGTTTCTATTATCATATCTTTTCTTGTCTGTCGACTATCTCTTCCAATATATTCTTGATCAATTTCATTTTCTCATTCGTTTCTTTTAAGCATATTAGAACCAATGATGATCCTATCTTTATTCTATCCCAACTGACAAATGTTTGTTATTTATGTCATAAGCATCATAATGGGTATCATTCCTTAAAAACATATGAAAAGATTTTGTTGTATGCCAACCTAGTCCAAAGGCAAATATTTCTTCCATTCGTATTTCTAATTCATGAGATACATCAAAATGAATTTTCCACAACCTGATTAACTCTTTCTATTTTTTTTCCATTCGGTCATCTATGTAAAGATGTCATGCTAATTTAATTTAGTTCCCAAGGATATATTCAATATTTTCCAATTCCAAAATGTCACCCAAACATTCCTATTTGATATTTCTATTTTTGAAACTCTATGCAATTGCTAAGTTGAATAAGTAAATGTCTTCACAAGATTTAATGATTCATCTTTCCATATATCCAAGTATGAAATATGCAAACTCTGTCAATCTATTAACAATAACCAACTATGATGTCATACTTGTTCTTTCTCAAAAGCAATCCTTGAATAATTTTCATATTGATTTTCAACCACCTATACTTAGGTTTGATATAAAAGTCCTATTATACGATCTTGCTCAACTTTCGATTGCTTAACATTGTGCCACATACTCAACTATCTTCTCCAAAGTTCTTAGGTTCGTCACCTCTTTATCAACAATCTCTAGACTAACTAGATATTTCCAAATGTTCTAAATAGAGTTCAATATTAACTTGTTCAAGTTTCTGCCTCTAAGTGAGTACATCCTTCATTGACGTTCTTAATTACCCTCAAGTTATTTTCTCAAATCTATCAACTCTATGATCCAAAATATCTACATTCAAAACTTCAATAATGTTTTTCTTCCAAGTGATTTTGTAATAATTGTTATCTCAAGTTGATCTTATGGTAGATGAAATTTCCTTGATCTATGAGAACCCATCATTTGACCTCCTTTTATTTCCAACTATTCCAACCAACTCAATCTATTTCATACCTTAAACTTCTATCAATCCATAAGATTTCCAAATTACTATGTATGCTCTTAATCGACAAACGACAAGGCAACCATGATGACAGAAAATTTCCTAACATCATAACATATGTTATTCAACTACTAACACAACCTTATACTCAATTATCTCAAATGTGTTTTTATGCCAAAGGCCATATATTCTTGAATGTTTAAGACTCCAAAACTTATTTTAGCAAAAGACATCTTTCATGGTCACATGATCTCGAAGGTAAAAACTAAGTAAGATCTCATATAATTGATGAACTAATTTGAATTTGTTTTTCTACTAAATATGTATATAAAATTTATTTTCCTTTGCAAGGTCTATTCTTTTATTCCACACATTAAATTTACTCAAACTAAAATTACACAACACATAGTATTATTTCCCTAACTGACATAATACCTATGTTTGGTACACTCTTTGTTCTTACTCTCTTGAACATACCATTAGGGGTTCACTATGATCATGATAAGGATGAAATGCAATATGCAACCAAAAGACAACTAGTCCAAAAACCAATGATCAAATAATTCATCAATAAACCCAATAAAGCATCAAACCGAATACATATCAAATGTACTGTGTAACTAGGACTAATCACGTATGAAGGGGTGTTACAACACCTTAGGGTATCTTTTCCAGAGTGTGCAACATAGTACCTACAATTTCATGTTTGAAGATAAGGACACAAAACTAGAATACATAGTCCTATGCAGATTTCATCATTTCATCCATAATTCCTATCCATAAAGTACCCACCTCGTACACTATAGACATAGAATAATACCTTTCACAAGAGATAGTTGGAAAAATGATCAATCTAGCAAATCAAGTATCTCAAGCATCTAGGTTCTAATAACAACTATCTTTTTTTTTTAATATTTATCGATAAAATCTCAACTTACAACTTTACTATATAAGTACCCAACTCTTACTCAATAAACTATCATCCAACAAATGTGTTTATTAAGTATGTCATTCTAGGAGATACTCTTTCTCAATCTATCTGGACACCATGTTGATTTCTGAAAAAAACAACTTTACTTATCAATTGTTCATAAATCATATCTCCCAAACTTATATCTCTTCCCATGGAGTCAATGGGGTGCATCCTTTCGACTTATCTGAACTAAATATATAGTTGACTCATAGGGATATTCTCATATAGATATTCTTTGTCTATCTCCTCAATAGGATAGTCCAACAATTCTTGTCTCCCAAGGGAATGGTAGATGAGATTTTCATTACCCTACTCAGCTTGCTTAGCTATTTCTTCTTTCTTGGATTAGGAGTTTATTCCCTTCTTCTTTCATCCTAGAAGTAAACAACTGCCTTCCTTGACCTTATAATTCTCATCTTGATTATTTTGAATACATTTCATAGTAGGAGGGAAAATTTTCTTCCCTAGTCAACCATCCTCCTTCTTCTAGGTTGTTATCATCAATTAACCTTGAAAAGGCTCTATGCTCCTTTATTTGCAAATTTCATGCATTAAATATCCAATAGCGAGTTTTTCAAGCACATGAATTCATTCATGAAGCGGACTCATAGGCCCTAGAGTTATAAACCGTGCCTTGATACCAAAATGTAAAGACGTAAATCGAGCTAACTTCAAATAATAGTTGAAATACTCTTTATTCTTAAATAAACTCATAAATTAGTTAATAAATATATTTCATTCCATTTTTCCATCCATAGCTTCATTTGATCATTCCATTTAAATAGTAATACACACAAAATTTAATATAATAGATAACGATTCTTCATTCAATAAATCGATATAAGTAGTTTTTCAATCACACAATACTTATGCATTTCAAGTTGTCATAAGTTCAATAACAAAATAATACAAAGTAAAGGGTGAGATGCGTTTGTTGATCTACAACCCAAGCTATCACCAATGCAATCATTAGCATGAAGATGAGAACAAGATCCAAGTGCTTTTTCCGCCCAACCTTGAAGCTTACGCTTCCTTGAAATTCTTGGTCAATCAAGAATACCCGACCCTACACGAATTGCTTAGCAAAATAAATTCGAAAGGCAAGATGGAATTTGGTGTGTGCCTAGATGATACAAGCATTTTCATTTTTCTAACTCTTTTAAGAAACAAGCATTCATTATCAATCTAGGATATAGTAGAGAGGATAAAATAAAAGAATTCCATTATTTCAATGGTTAATTCAATTTGATTACTCGGCCAAGTATAATGCCATGCATAGAAAAAATAGATAGTTGGAAAAGCAACTATTCTCTCTATAATCCACATTCAACACCCGTCCTGGAAGGTAACTTTCCACAAACACAAGCCTATCTAGCTTTATTCACATAAATTCATACAGAAGACAATCTTTCGCCTTTTAATTCTAGCTTCCTATTTCTTGCAAGATAAAAATACTATGCTAAGAAGACAATCTTTCATTTGAATAGAAATTGATAAAATAAATCTTTTATTACAACCAATCCTATCTGACAGGAAACAATCTTTTATGGACAATCAAATATACATCTAAAAGAAACCAATCTTTCCCTTATATCTTTCAAGCAATTTAAAGACATGATTAAAATATTTAAATAGCATAATCATTAACATGCATTCCATTTCTTATGGTTTAGAATTCTAAGTTTATCTCATCTAAACTCTCTCTATCTTTCCAAGTGTCGTGGTTTATTTACCACTTTTCTCAAAACATCATATTTAGTTTTATACTAATATGTGACTTTTCATGATTTAAAACTTAACACACCGACTTCACTAATTTACCATATCGATAATCTAATATGATACAAGTTCATAAATGCCTATCTATAAGGCTTTCTAAATGAGACACTTGATAACCATCTTTACTTTTCATGCAAAATTCCAAGTGTAAGTCTTTCCTTGTGATATCAAAATAACGTCATTATTTAATAAGTCGTTATCCTATTATTTCATCTTCTTCGTGGTTCAATCTCAAAGTTTCTCTCTCTATCCTCTTACTTAATTTCTAGAGGATTGGGTAATCTCATTTATGAGAGTTTTACTAAGTTTATCAACAAACTTTAAGAAATTATTTCACTATTGTATCTTTATTTACATGAACGTAATTTTTGAACAATTAATAATGATTCCTTTTTCGACTCTAACTCTTCCATTAGTATATTGCATAGGTCTAAACTAGATCATCCTTTAGAGAATATGTAAAGCAACCTATAATGCAATTCCTACCACTCTTTAACATCTTCCATGCATTTTCTTAGTTATTTTATCATATGTACCTCATAATACATTTCTCTATAAGACTATTCAAAAGCGAGTTCAAACAATTTTGTTCAAATAATGGCTTGACTCAATCAAACTTCATTATAATAAATAGTATATAACTTCATGACTCACTCACTATCCTTGCATAATGATCAAAGAATTAAGGTAGATCCTACCTCCTTATGCTCTTGTTACTGGCTTGAGGTGATGAACTTGCTTCCCTCTTCACATTTGCCTACTCTCTTTCAAGATGGTTCAAAAACTCTCTGTCGTTTTCCATCTGTCGACTCTTCTACTAATTCCATCCTCCATATCCTTCTTTTCTATCTCTTCTATCTCTAAACTTTACTCTGAAATTCGACTCCAAATATGAGATGATTACGACTTGATCGTAAACACTTCTAAATCTCACTACTTTTCTCTTCTTCATTCCATTCTCTAATCCTTAATTGCATCTCACCTTTTTCCTCTTCCATCTCCCTCCTCCTCTCTTCCAACTCAATGGTCTATATATAGTGTTGTTGTCTACCTTCCTTTCCTACTTTCGGGCTATCTCTCCTAGAGGTGGATTGATTCTAAGTGACACCACTCATGATCTAATTGCAACATAACAATCCTAAATGGTTTTGAACACTTATGTGTTCTCCATGCAATGTTATCCATTATCCATTTCATGACACCACACCACTAAGTTGTTAAATTCATAATTATTGATTATCCGTGTGGCTTTTAACTCCAAGACTAAGTCCACTTTACTAAAAATGATTTCCTTAAAACATGCAAAGTTAAATTAAACTAACTTATACATGTCGATCAAGGTGTTTATGTGGGATGATAACCCATCTTTTATTAATTCATGCCACCTCACATGTAATAGTCATCACGGTTTATGCTTGCAACGTGGTTGATGTGAAACCAAAGTTGACTATGACTGAAATAATTCCTTAAACTATGCCTACTACCATATTGGATCTGCACGTGGAGTATCCTTTGATAGGAGCGGTCGTGGTTTGAAGCATATTTAAAAGGGAGGAGGAATGGTTGGTGGTAATACCGACCCCTCTCTTTAATTAAGGGGGGTGGTCGATATTACTATCGACCACCCTCATTATTATTTAACTTTCTTAAAACTAACCCGCCACTACCATGTATTATGTAATTTTTTGTTTTTTTTAATAATTTATTTATATTTATATATATATTTAATGACTTTTCATTAATATATATATTTAACATTAAACTTTGTTTAATAAATTCTTTAATAAAGCCTTTCTTTAATTAAATATATTTATCGGATTTTCATTACATAATTTAATTTCATAAATACATATACAATAATTACATACATATTTAAAAGTACATGATCAAATTATTATTAGAATTCACACACACACACACACACACACACACACACACACACACACACACACACAGACATATAATGTGTATATATTTTTGATCTCAAATGATTATGTATATGTATAAACAAAATTCTTGACAAAGTCAAATTTCACGATAATTGGATATTGATATATGTATATGATTGATTAAATTTCTCATATATATGTATATATATATTATACTATTATTCAATTTACAAAAGTAAACTTATAAGTACAATTTTTATACATTTATACATATCTAAAAAGAACATAAAACCTAGGGTCAATATACATTTTTGAATCGTTTATATATTTCATCTCTTTTAACAATAAAGCATAATATTTCACCATTACTCATGCAACTTAAATTCAATTCAATCGCTACTCAGATCATGCAATCAATGCACATGTATAATTATTTAAATCAATCTACTACTCATACTAAATTTATCATTTAAATTTGAACAAACACTCAAATAAGGTCATTTAAGTCATCCATCTTTCAAGATGCAAATATAAATCCTAATGTGGTGTGTGAGAGATTCCATCTATCCTAATGAAATACAAGAGCTAAGACAACTCTACCTGAACCATGTTCTCACCTTCATCATTGGTCACCTGTTCTTGCATTCCCTTTGCACTCAATCGCTTATTAGCAATGACGATCCCAATTTACAATAAAAATTATTACTAATCATTCAATTGTATATAAATCATATCAGTACATTTGATATCCTTTCTTATTTCATTAACAGTTCTATTTTCATTTCATTTCAATTTTATTTGAAAAATAAACATTATTTTCCTAATTAAATAATCATGAAAAAATAGGGTTCGTGACATCCGTTCATACCACAACTCATAAGGTGTCATTCTGCTATTTGTTCTTAATTGAACCCAGTTCAAGGTATATGTATTAGTATGAACAACTTCCTTCTAATATGTGTCTAACAAACTGGCCCCATTTAACATGGTTCTGGCCATTTCCTTAACTATCTCATTCTTCCTTTCTACCACACCATTTTGTTGTTGTGTCCTAGGAGTTGAGTATTGCCTTCTGATTCCATGTATTTCAGAATAATCTTCAAATTTATTTGATGTAAATTCTCCACCCTGGTCTGATCTGAGGCATTTTAACCTGAATCCACTTTATTTCTCCACCATCTTCCTAAAGATCTTGAATCTTTCAAATGCTTGTGACTTGTCTTGCAAGAAGTTGACCGATGTCATTCTTGAGTAGTCATCAATAAAGAGCATAAAGTATCTTTCACTTGCAAGTGCTCTTGTCCTAGTTGGTCCACATAGATCTGTATGCACAATTTCAAGTGGTCTTGAGGTGTTGTGCTCCTTTGTCCTAAAGCTCACTTTAGTTTGCTTACCTTTCACACATTCATCACAAAATGTTCTTACCGGTTTGATGATGGGTGGGATATTCCTCACACACCCCTTATTTCTTACTTCAAATAGGTTATCAAAGTTTATGTGGCCTAATCTTTATTGCCACAACCAACTTTCATCAACCTGTCCTAACATGCATTGGCACTCATAACATTCCTTTAGATTATAGACATTGCCATCCGTTCTCTTCCCTTCTACCACAACTTGATCGGTACTGTCTTTCTTTATCTGGCAACTAGTTGAGTCAAAGGTGAATGTATAACCTTTGTCAAACACTTGTCTCACACTCAATAGATTGTACTTTAGGCCTTCCACATAATATACATCATGTGCCTTAAGTTTTCCATCAATACTTAGAGTGCCTTTTCCCTTTATTTTGATGGACGAGTTGTCTCCAAACCTTACTGAACCACCATTCCAGTTTTCAAGTTTGATGAATTTCTTTTTATCACCAGTCATGTGGTTGGAGCAACCACTATCTAAAACCCATAGATTTTTCCTTTTAGCATGTAAGGTAGTCTGTACTATGAGACTTGATTCTTCCTTTTCTTTTTCTTTCTTAGCCCACACTAGTTTGGTTTCCTTCTTCTTGTCAACTGCTATATTGTGCTCAGGTTCAGTTACCGGTTCTTGATCAGAATTTGTCTTCTTTTGCTTGATCTTCCTATTTTTACACAATATTTCTGTGTATCCAATCTCTCGACATTATAGCATTTTACATTTTCATTTAAAGGAAAATCCTTAAAATTATTGTGGGGTACCGGTTTGTTCTTCCTACACTCAAAACTCTTATGACCATATCCATTGCACTGATAACAGACAACATTCATATCCCAGAGTGTATTCAATGGATTTATACTTTCATAACTCATAGAGGGATTATTGGTTAATCTACAGTCAGCTATTCTATGCCCAAATTTGTTACACTGGTAGTAGTAATAATGAATGTTTGAAACATACCGGTTAGGTTGCCTTGGTCCTGTAAAGGATTACCTCATTGGGGGTCTTCTCTTCATGCTGTTGATTCTAGTGAATCCTTCATGGTCAACTCTTGCATTTCTCCTTAGATCTGCATGTCCGTGCAAAGAGTATGGCCTTCGATTCATTGCTTGTGTATGCCGATTTATGTGGCGATTTCCAACAACATTTGCATATGTTCTTTTTCCAGTATCTTTGCCTATAGTGAATTTCTTCTTTTATTCATCTTTATTTGAAGAAGTAAACTTTATTTCTTTATCGGATGTATCTTTGTTGGTTGAACTTTTTCCTTCTTCAAAGCCTAAGCCACCGATGTCTGTGCATTGCTTCTGTTTGTTCAACATTTTGTCTAAGGCCTTGGTGTTGCCTTCATATTTGCTACTTACTTTTATTTCTTCCTTACTTTCATCAAGCCCCTTTCTAAGCTTCACTATTTCTTCTTTCAAATCTTGATGCTCCTTTTCCTTCTTTGTCAGATTAGAGGATGCAACTTCACATATCCTTTCAGTTTCTTCCAACTGTAATTTCAAGTTAGATATAACTTGACTGGACTCATCCAGAGATTGCTTCAAGAACCCTTGTTCATCTACTACAGCAAGCTTGACCTTTTTGAGTTCTCTTCTTCTTTTAATCAATTCCTCAAGAGCACTGATAAGCTCACCTTCCAAATCTACTTCAACTTCAATATCCTCCTTTACCTCATCTTTATCAACTAGTTCACCAAGTGCCATGAAGAGATTGACTTTTCTGTCATTCTCATGGTAATCATCTTTTGATGCACTTTCTTCATCTGGTGTATCATCCTCAATAATACATAGGCTATTATGATTTCGGTAGCCTCTCCTTCCTTTTCTATAGACATTTATTTCTCTATCTTTGCCAACAGATTTTCTGAACTCTCTTGACTCATCTCCACCAGTTTCTTTGTGGGGTTGTTTTGTAGCAAAGTGTCTGACCTTACCACAGTTGAAACATTTAAGTGGTAGATTTCCTTTATGCTGACTGGATCCTCTTTTGAGCTTCCTGAAAAAATTTTCTACTTCTGCATCAGAGTCTTCATTGGATTCTTTATGAGTATCTACTTCTTTATCTGTTTTGGTAGTGTTGAACGCTCATTCTTTCCTTAAGGAAGTATCACTGATTGTTCTCATTGCATAGGCTGTCAGTGAGCCAAATAACTCATCCATTGTAAAAGTATTCAGATCCTTGGCTTCTTCTATGGTAGACACCTTATTATCATACTTGGGTGTGAGAGATCTAAGTACCTTCTTGACAAGAATCTCATCTGCAAATTCTTCTCCAAGTCCTCTAGTGGTGTTCATAGTTTCATCAAATCTGTGGAGGTAATCTGCAATCTTTTCATCATCTTTCATCTTGATGCCTTTAAGTTGGCCCCTTAGTGCTTGCAGGTTGGCCTCTTTGACTTTTGCATCTCCTTCAAATAACCTCTACAATTTTTCCCAAGTCTCCTTGGCCGATACACAGTGTATGACTTTGACAAACTCATTATCAGACAACCCGCTCAAGATAGAATGTTTAGCCTTTGCATTGTTCTCATACTCCCTTTTAGCATCACAATCAGTGGGAGGAACACTAGGAACAACATACCCATTCTTGACAGACATCCACACATCAAAAAAAAGAGAGGAAATATAGGTCTCCATTCTTCTGCTCCAGAAGGCATAGTTGATTCCATCAAACATGGGGGCTTTTGAGGAAGCAGACTCATTTCTTTCCATTGTGTTCTAAGTCCAGAATCTACCCAAGGTTTAAAAGTAACTGCGAACCTATTCTCTGATACCAATTGTTGAACACAAAGTACCATTGAGAGGGGGCTGATGAATCAGTGGCTCCTAGACTATCTATTTTCAAAGAAACTTCTGAAAGCTAGTTATTGTCTGAAGCACTAAACAATCAAACTGGTAGAGCAAAAAGGTAAAATAAAAAGATCAATCACACAAATGCAACCCACAACACTAGATATACAAGGAAAACCCAATCTTGGAAAAACTGTGGTGAGAAATGCTGCTAGAGAATACTGCTCCAATCCAGCCTCACAAGTAACACATTGGGTTACAAAGATTTAGGGAACCAACCCAAGGAGCACTGACCCCTATTGATTTAGGGCACCAAGCTCCAACTTGGTGATGAATATTGAGAGTATAATTTTGATACAATTATGGCTTCTTGTTGCAAATGAATTATGCAACTCTTGATCAAATATCTTCCTATCGGTTGATAGTCTTTTCTTCTCCACTAAATCTCACACTACCGGTTGTGAGATTACTTTCTTTGATTCTTGACCTCTATTATCTCTCTCTCTCTCTCTCTCACTCTCTCACACACACACACAATCTCACAACACACTGTGTTACACTTGGATGTTGTCTTGCTCTTCCATACCTCGCCGATTTGCTTAACTATTGGACTACAATTGTACTGGTACTCAATCACTACCGGTAAAACCCTCTCACCGTTTTTCTTTCTCTCACTCTGCAACTTTCTTAGAATAAATTCTAAGGCAAAGATGTTCCTTCACTGGACTTACTCTCTCTTCTCTCTTTTTCTTCTCTAGAACATCAACTTGCTCTTTCTCAAACTCATATATTTATCACCATGGTTTCCCACCAAAAACACATTCAAACACTGGGGTAAGTACACAAAGATGGTGGTCAAAAAGGGAGGTATAAGTGCACACTTTTTTTTTCTGAAATCAGGTGAACTTGAACTTGGAGGCAAAATTTGAAAGTCATCCACTCAAGATATGAAGATAATCAAAGAACAAATATTGTATTACTCTGAATCTAGTTTCTGAACTACTAATTTTTTTAAAAATTGGATAAGATTAAGGGGGTCAAATCCTTTGTGCACGAAAAATAGACCCTGATTGTTTTGAAAAACATAACATAGTGTTTGATGTGCACATCAAAATAGTCATAGTTAGATTTAGTATTTTGACAAATCCTTTGGCAGAAAGATATCTAAGAGTGAGCACTAGAAGATGTGTATTTTTTTGTAATTTTTTGTTGATTATTTTATTTTTTCATGATTTTTCCAATCGAGCACATCCTAAAAATCTGTTTGTGCGCAAAGCATAAGTTGCACTAAACAAATCAAAAATACAATTTTAAATTTTTTTTTTGTAAAGAATCAAGTGCACTACAATAATATATAAAGTTGTTTTAAATAATATGTTATTCTTGTCCAAATTTTAAAAAAATTATATGGTTAGAAAGCTCAGAAGATGGGTGAAAATATGGTGGCAATTTTAGAAATACCCACTTGATGAAGTGGAAACCTGATGATGACAAAGTCGATAAACCAAGTTGATAAAATAAAACACATCAAAAATGAGGGGAATGGAGGGAAATCAAACTTCCAAACTGTAGCTTTGTCATCCAGGCCTATTTCCAAGCCTAAATAGTCAAAATCGCGTACGAGATACTTATGGTATAAAAAATGTGTACGAGGTAGTTATGGTGTAAGAAGCGTTTATGTGCTATGTTTACTATAAACAACATGTATGCGCTATGTTTACTATAAATAGCATGTATGCGCTACGTTTGTTTAAATTTTGGGTGTGTGTATAATATGATATTGTATATATAATATGTGTATATACATATAGTATATAATTTATATATATAATATATAATATTTATATATATGTATATAATAATATATAATATATAAAGTATATATAGGGTATGTGTAGGATCATGGTGTGCCAAAACAGGCCCTTAAGTGGCAATGAAATTTCAGAAAAATCAGAGTTATGCAACTTGACATGAAAATTTGAATAAGTTGTGAACATTATTTTTAAAATATGTAAGGAAAGAATATATAGAAAATTGAATGTAGTTTCTAAGCTACTAGTTTTTTTTTTCCAAAAAACAATCCTATTTGATGAAAATTTCAAATTTCAATGCAATGGTACTAAAATTTCAGGAAAAAAATAAGTAGACGTATGTCTGACCACCCTAATCAAAATCAAATCTTAATATTTTTTTATAATATTTATAATATAAGTATTAGACTCATGTTTGGATGTGACACATATTTTTTAAAATTTTTTTATGAATTAAATAATTATTTATGATTTTTTTACTACAGCTTTTCAGAAATTCAGAAACTCCTACATTTGACCACCTTAACTTGGTCAAAACCTTATGAAATTTAATTTTTTAAAATTTTCCCCTATAGTAGATGAAGCATAGGATGTGACGCATGTTTCAGTTTCAAAAAATGTTATACCGTTTGAAAGTTATGAGTGTTTTTCAATTAGTATATCAATCAGGACTATTGTCAGAATTCAATTAGAAAATAAATAATAATTATTTACTAAAGTTGAAATAAGACAAGCCTTATATTGTTGGAAAGCTAGGAACGTCCTTAAAAAACCCTTTTCATTTTATCAATTTTGGCTACAAAAAAAGTCATCAGCCACCAGTGTAAAGTCTAGAAAACCAGGGAATACTGAAAAACACGTTTTTTCAGTTGACTTTCTAGGCTTGTAACTTCCAAGCCTAATACCAAAGCATTCCCGAGCCGAAATTTGAAATTTGAGAATTTGAGTACAAACATTTGTGGTCCCCGATGAATTTCCCTTTGCCACCATTTATGAAGTAAACTGCCACATGGCAGAAA